>NW_022103917.1:120440-163284 GCF_000313985.2 Echinops telfairi | reverse complement strand
TGATCTATGCATTGTGATGAATTGTATGAGCTGATTCCGGGAACCCAAGAGGAAAGCGAATTTTGGGAATGATGAGGGCAACAAATGTATAAGTGTGCTTTACACAATTGATCTATGCATTGTGATGAATTGTATGAGCCCAAATAAAATGATAAAAAATTAATAAATCTTGTTTGTAATGTTGCTAATAACAAAAACAAAAAATAATTTTATTAATGTTTTTTATTGTTAAAAATAAAGATAGCAACATTTCCTAAATACTCCTTTACTTTGCCCAAAATTCAGTACCTGTTTTACAAGGATCAAATGAGCTCCCTGCAGGGCCTTTAATGCATTTTAGCTTTTTTTCGCCCCCAAACCATGGTAGGTATTAGGAGGTAATCCAGACATCATAGTATTCCATAGTCCAAACACCAGTTCTTTTAACCCTTAAGGGTTATAATGTAAAAAACAACTATTAGTCCTTTGCGACATATTTGTCCTGAAGATTACATATGATTTAGAATATAAAGAGAAAAGAAAGCAAAAACCTTATGTTATCACCACCTAGGATTCTGTATCTGGCAAAATAAATTTTGTTAAGATGCACTAATTTTCTAACTCACATACATACCTAAATGAAGGCCCATTGTTCTTTTTTTTTTCCGTTTTACCTAAATTAGGTACCACCATTAAATGACATTGCTTTGAACCAGCAAGTTCTACAGAGGTTACAACAAACAACTCACTGCCATTGAGTGGATTCTGGATCCTAGTGACCCTATAGGACTGAATATAAATGTCCCTGTGGGAATCTGCGATGGTAACTCTTTCCAGGAATAGAAAGCCTCATCTTTCTGCCGTGGGGCAGATAGTGGTTTTGAACTCCTACCTTTTAGGAATAAAAAGCTTATCGTCTTCCCACAGAGTGTCTGGTGAATTCTAACTATTGACCATTAAATCAGCAGCCCAGTGCATAAACTACAATGCTACTAGTATGTGACCACAGAGGCTGCTGCTATTATACTTTAATTCCATGTTTCCATGTACTTTTGGAATCTCCCTCACATTTTAATAACTTGCTATCAACCATTCAGCCTATCTTTTAGGGCAGAAAGATTTCCTACCCATTCAGAGAATGGGTAGAACTGCTCTGTGATGGTAATTGACACTGACAATGAGCAATTCATCATCCAGAATAGGATAAAAGATTTGCTTCTGTATTAGTCTGGGTAATTTAGAGAAACAAATCCACAGAAACTCATGTATACGAGAGAGTTTTATATAAAAGGTAAGTGCACATCAAGAAAACATCCCAACCCAGTGCTACCCAAGCCCTCATGTCCAACATTAAACCCATATGTCCGACACCCATCCACAAAGTCCTCCTCCATCTCACAAAACACACACTATGATGCCGACTGCAGGAGGAAAGCCGAGTCAGTGAGCGTGTAAGCATCTCAGTGCTGGCAGGGGTCTCCAAACAGCTGCTCCAGCACCCAGGACTGCATCAGGGTAGGTCCATGTGGCTTCTCCTCAGGGATGTCTCACAGGAAGTGAGCCTTGCCAGCTAAAGCAGAGAACTGGCTAAGACAGTTGCACCCTGGTCCGACCATCAGAAAGCAAGAGACCCAAGAACTAGAAAGGCGAGGCTCACCCAGTCATTTGTCTTGCCACCCTTCAATTAACCCCACATGTGTTTATTGGCCAGGTAAGCACAATAAACTAACTACCTCAGCTTCCTATGTGGAGATGTCAGACCCAGAGCAGCACCAATGCCAAAGGGTTGACCAGTTATTATAAAACAAAAGTATTGCATTTTAGTGTCCAGTTACACACCCAATTTGGAAAATGCTATGGAGGACAGTGTGAGCCCCAAACACATCTGAAAAGTTTCTAGTCAGACTGAGCAGCGCCAGATCTGCTCTAGCCAAGACAAGTCTGCCTTACTATCAGGCAGACACCATTGTAATCCTGATTATACATGTGGCGTCAAACTCAGTACCAGGCCAGTTGTCCTCCCCAAGGACACCCTGAATCAGTACTGGGTGCAAGTATCTCTTGGATGTCCCATGACAGAAATTTCTTCCCTGGCTTTTTGAATGTTGATGGGGTAGGAACAAAAGCAAGATTCGCAGCAATTGTAAAGGGAATGGCAATATACATATTGAAGGGCTACATATGTACTAAATAATTTACCTTCATGTATGAGTTCATTTCACCCTTAAAAAAGAAACTACAGGTTTGTTGTGGCGATCAAATTATTAAACTAAGTTTGGAATCTTAACCGGAATACAGCAACAAATAGCGTTATAATGTTACCCTATATAATACCATAAGAAATTATGTATGACATGGTGATTTCTAATTTACAACCTATCTACCTAAATGAAGTTCTATAAAACTGATAGTTAAAATTAACTGTCATTATAAAATTACCTTTCCTTAAACACACAATACATACCTATGCAAATTTATTAAACCATAAAGAAGATTTTAATATTGAGGTACAATTCAGTTCATTTGCCTATAGGCCTGGTTATTCTTCATGGATTGAATCAAATCAAATAAGTATAGCCTGATGGAAGTTTCACAAAATACACATGTGGTCAGTTTTCTCCTCTATTCAAGGTTAATATCTTCTGTTTTAACACAATGACCCTTTTAAATAAGATGGTACAACAAGGTAGACTGTTAACATAGGCCTTAGGGGTGTAGACTTTTTTCCTTCAGGAATGTATGCTGACAACACTAAGTTATTGGGGAGGGGGTTTTAGAAGCACTAGGAAAATTAAGTTTTTAAAAATATATAAGTGAATTTCTATCATTCTAATTCTATGAAATGTTAAAGAATTAATCAGCTCTCCCGGTCCCTGGCACTCTGGGCGCAGCAGGTGTCGGTGCAGACATGGCCAAGTCCAAGAACCACACCACGCACAACCAATCCCAGAAATCACACAGAAGCGGCATCAAAAAGACAAAATCACAACAATACGAATCTCTTAAGGGGGTGGACCCCAAGTTCCTGAGGAACATGCGCTTCGCCAAGAAGACCAACAAGAAGGGCCTGAAGAAAATGCAAGCCAACAACGCCAAGACCGTGGCTGCTCGTGCCGAAGCCATCAAGGATCTTGTGAAGTGCACAGAGGTCAAGGCCAAGATCCCAATGGGCGTCAACCGCAAGCTCAGCAGACTGGCCTACATCACCCACCCCAAGCTTGGCAAGCAGGCATGGGCATGCAGTCCCAAGGGTCTGAGGCTCTGCGGGCCCAAGGCCAAGGCACAAAGCAAAGCTGATGCTCCAGGGAAGGCATCAACTCCAGCAAAAGCTGTCAAAAGCACCCAAGCTCCAGCTCCCAAAGGCACCCCGGCCCCAGCTCCAGCTCCCAAAGGTGCCAGGCTCCCACAAAGTAGAGTTCTCCGTGTGAGGGCGAGAGGGACTGGTGTGAGCCCTGGGCTGCCGCCTGCATGGTGCTGGTGTCTTCTTGTGCTATTTGTTGTACAAATAAACCCAGGCAGCACAAAATTTTTAAAAAAAACAACTAATCAATGGACATTTACCAAGATGGCCCTTCTATTAAGAGTATTAAACGTATCCACTATTGGTAAAATATTTATTAACATATACTTTACAAATCTGCCAAGAGTAGCACAATAAATGGACAGTTACAGATTATTTCTACTTGTAAAAAACCAAACTTACTGCCATCAACTGAATGCTCTGAGTGACCCCATGTGGGCTCCTGCGACTAACTGTTTACTGGAGTCGCAAGTCCAGTCTTTCTCCAGCAGTGCTACTGGTGGGTTCTTTTTCACATAGCAAAAGCATTCGCGGTTATTTTTTACCCAAAAACGACTTTACTGTGACTTGAGTCATGGATTTACCGAGCAGATCAGTTTGCTCATTCAATAATTCATTACACCGTTTGTTTTATGTCCTTCATGGCAATCACCCAAAGGTGATGTCACTTACCCCACTTCTTCCGTGTTTCCCGTTTCCATCCATCCTTGTTCTTGTGTGATTGTTGCCCTTTTAATCTCAAATGTTTAATATTCTGCAGGTGTGTGTTTCCCATTCGTGTTATGGCTCCCCAAACAGACCGACCCTATGGATGACAACGGAACCCAGAGAATAACCTTAAGGATAACTAAGGAAAAAGTCTCAGAGTCCCATCAGGCTTCAGCCAAGCAGTGCGAACTCAAGCTTTGAAGACCACAGAATCTATTCTTTCAGGTAAAGTGGCACCAATGGATTTTTCACCACTCTTTGCACAGGCATCACATTTGCAATGTTTCCTTCACAAAGGCAAATGTCAAACGGGGGCCATGTAGGAAGACCTAATCGATTTTAGATTAGAGCTAGTATTAAATGGGAGCCTAAAATCCATTCACTTTCTTATTGTGGGTCTGAGCGTAAGCAACTTCTGTTCCTAGGGTAATTGATGTAGTCCACAGCAACAAGGTTAAAACAATATTAAGAGAGCTATGGTCCAGAATTACTTGATATGCAAAGACCTTAGCTAGAGTACAGTCTGACACAGCTCACAGGTTTCCAGATAAGGCACTACTAGCACTTTAGAAACCCAGGTGTCCGACCCTCAGCCCCTTTACTATTCAAGTCCTCTTCAACTTTGCCTTTGTAAGCCATAGTCTGATAACATTGGCACCGAACTAAAGTTGGCATGATAGCAGATAGGCACCACGCATAATGCACCCAGATAGAACTGGCAACTACCGGGTAAGGCACTGCTAACATGAGGTAAGTCTGACGTGCTCTTAAGTGCACCCCATACATGTCATTCCAACAAAACACCAACCACATGGCTTGGGTCAAGCGATGCTCTATCCAGAAAGACCTGAGTACAGTAGAGTCTCATAACAATAACAACTTTCAATGAAAGGTACTACTAACAGGTTGGGAACTCACTTGTCTGGCATGCAACTCCATATACCATATTCAATCTGGCATAAACGTTACTCTTGTCAATCACGACTCTATCAACGAAGGTACCAATCACAGTGTACTGAGATAGAATTGGCACCTGACTAGATGTGGCCCTGATAACCTTATGGCAACTGGGGTCCCGCATTCACCCCACCCCGACACATCCTGTGCTCGATCCAACAGAATTGCTGCTCTTGTCAAGCATTACTCTATCCGGAAAGGCATGTGCTACAGTGTAGGCTGATACAGCCCACACCTGTCCAGATAAGGCACTGCTAAACACTATGGAAACTCAGTTGGCCGACCCTCAGGCACCCATCCTGGCTTCAAGTCCCTTTTACCTACACAGGTCCCTTTACCACGTTATACTAGGTCTCAAAAAGTTCCATTCATCGTGTAGTCTGATCAAATTGGCACCTAACTACACTGGGCACCGATAATCGCATGGATCCTTGGGTGACCTCTATTCAGCCTGATCCTATCCTGAAACCTACACCAATTAGGCATTTCTCAAGAAATCCTCGATCTAGCTAGGCAGCAAGCATAATGCACCCTGAAAGGGCTGGCAACGGCCAGGTAAGGCACTGCTAGGATGAGGGAAGGCTGGAGGCTTCTACAGGCCATCCATATAGGTCCTTCCCTCATGGCACCCACCATGTGGCTCTGGTCAAGCCATGTTCTATCCAGAAAGGCTTGAATACAGTAGAGTCTCATCAAGTAGCAACTCTATATACCATCTTCAAGTTGCCATAAACATTGCCCTTGTCAACCAGGACTCTATGAAAAAAGTAACCAATGACAGTGTACTGGCATACAATTGGCACCTTACTAGATGGGGCAATGATAATCTAATGGCCGCTGAGGCCCTGCATTCAACCCCATCCACACTCAGAGCTGAACTCAACAGAAATGCTGTTCTTGTGAAGCATTCCTCTAGGAGGAAATGTGTGGGCTACAGTGTAGTCTGATACAGCCCACACCTGTCCTGATAAAGTACTGCTAACCCTATGGTAACTCAGGGGGGTGGATCACAATACCATTCCTTCCTTCAAGACCCCTGAATCTTTGTCCTTGCAAACCACAGAACTATCAAGATGGGTACCCATCTCAGGGTACTGTTATTAACTTGCCAAATAACTAGATTAGGCACTGACCACAGCATGGCAGCCTGGAACGTTGCATTAGACCCTATCCTTTCCTTGACCCACCGCAAGCATTACTCTATCCGGAAAGGCCTACACTATAGTGTAGTGTGATACAGCCCACGCCTGTCCAGGAAAGGCAAAGCTAGCATTTTGGAGGCGCAGTTGTCTGACACTGAAACCCCCTCCTCTTTTAAAGTCCTCTTCATCCTTGCCTTTGTCTGCCATCGTTCTATTCAGAAAGTTACCCTTCGTGGTGGAGTGTGATGAAATTGGCACCAACAATGGAAAGGCCTGCATCCATCCCAAACCTTATTGTCTCCTGAGATTACCACAAACCTTGCTCTTGTCCAGCTTGCTCTATTTAGCAAGGCCCCAGTCACACTGTAGTCTGTTACGACTGGAACCTTACTGGATAAGGCACTGCTAACAATAGGGAAGCTTAAGCGGCTGTCCCCTCAACCCCACACATGAATCTTCGTCAAGCTACCATACACATTGTTCTTGTCAAGCCTTACTTCCTACAGCAAGGACTAGCCACAGTGTCATCAGATATAACTGGCCTCTTTCCACATAAGGCACGGCTCACGGTATAGAATTTTAGCTGAACTACACTCTACACTATCCCATATTTATGTCACCATAATGGCTGCTCTTGGCAACCCCAGCTCTTTTCCAAAGGGTATCAATTACAGAGAAGTCTGATAATACTGACAGATTTCACGATAAGGCACTGCTAACACTCTGGAAACTCAGGTGTCCGACAGTCAAACAACCATCCTATCTTCAAGTCCTCTTAACCCACAGGGGTCCCTTTACACCATTATACAATGTCCAAAAAGGTTCATTCATAGTGTAGCCTGAACAAATTTGCACCTAACTACACTGGACACCAATTTTCTTTTTAAAAAAATCATTTTATTAGGGGCTCATACAACTCTTATGACAATCCATACATATATCAATTGTGTAAAGCGCATTTGTACATTCACTGCCCTCATCATTCTCAAAACATTTCCTCTCCACTTAAAACCCCGGCATTTTCCCCTCCCTCCCCCCTCCCTCATGAGTCCTTGATAATTTATAAATTGTTATTTTATCATTTATTGCCCTGTGCGACGTCGCATCTTCACCCACTTTTTGGTTGTCCGTCCCCCAGGGAGGAGGTCACATATAGTTCCTTGTAATCGGTTCCCTCTTTCCTACCCACTCTCCCTCTACCCTCCCAGTATCGCCACTCACACCACTGGTCCTGAAGGGATTAATCTGTCCTGGATTCCCTGTGTTTCCAGTTCCTATCTGTACCAGTGTACATCCTCTGGTCTAGCCAGACTTGCAATGGACACCAATTTTCTCATGCATATTTGGGACACCTGTATTCAACCTGATCCTATGCTCAAACCTCCACCAACTAGGCATTTCTCAAGCGATAATCTAGCTTGGCAGCACTCATAATGCACCCTGAAAATACTGGCAACTACCGGGTAGGGCACTGATAACATGTGGGAAGCCTGGAGGGCTCTACAATCCACCCCATACATGTCCTTCCTTCAAGGCATCGACCACATGGCTCTTCTCAAGCCATGCTCTATGCAGAAATGCTTCAGTACAGTGTAGCCTTTTAGAAAGTCCAACTTTCTAGTTAAAGCCCTGCTGATATGATGGGAGTTCACATGTCTGACTCACAACTCCATATACCATCTTCTAGTTCCCGGAAACGTTGCCCTGGTCAACCCTGATTCTATGAAGAAAGGAACCAATCACAGTGCACTGTGATACATGTGGCACCTCACTATATGATCCACTGATAACCAACCGCATGGCAGCTGAGGCGACGCATGCAACCTGATCCATATCCTTTGCTCAACCCAATAGAAATGCTGTTCTCCTCAAGCATTACTCTATCCAAAAAGGCACTTGCTACAGTGTAGTCTGATACAGCTGGCACCTTTCCTGATAAGGCACTGCCATCACTATGGAAACTCAGGTGGCCGGGTCAGAACGGCTTTCCTTTTTTTTTTTACCTTTTGCGACACCTCCCCACCCCCACCCTCCGGTGACTCCAACATCTTTCCTTTCGTTAAGACCCCTTAAACTTTGCGCTTGCCAGCTTGAACTCTTATCAAGATAGGTACCAATCACCGTGTAGTTTGGTGCAATTGGCACCTTACTAGAGTACGCACTGATAGCAGCAGGGCAGTTGGGGGCCCTGTATTACACTATACTGTTCTCCACTGACCATAAACGCTGATCTTGTTAGGTATTGCTCTATTTAGAAAGACCTGAGATACAGTGTAGTCTGATACAGCTGACACATTTCCAGGTAAGGCACTGCTAATACTATGGAAACTCACGTGTCTGGCACTCGACACCTTTCTTTCCTCCTAGACCCCTTACACTTTTTGCTTGCCAGCCAGTACACTTATCAAGATAGGTACCGATAACTGTATTGTGATACAATGGCACTTTACTAGATTAGGCATGGCAGCTGGGATTCCTGCATTCAACTGGATTCTGTGCTCGAATGACAATAAACACTGCTCTTGTCAAGGATTATTCTTTCCAGAGAGTCATAAGCTACAGTGTCGTGTGATATAGCCGACACCTTTCCAGATAATGCACTGTTAACACTATGGAAACTCATGTATTTGGCACTTAACCCTTTCCTTTCCATCGAGACCCTGTAAATTTCCCCCTTGCCAACCATTACCCTATCCAGATAGGTACCAATCACAGTGTACTGTGTTACACTTGGTACCTTACTAGAGGAGGCACTGATAACAGCATTCAACCAGACCCATAACCTGTGCTTGACCCACCATGAATGCTGCTCTTGCCAAGCATAGTTTGATACAGCTGATACCTTTCAAGATAAGGCACTGCTAACACTTTGAAACTCAGGTGGCCGACCCTCAACACCCTTTTCTATTTTCAAGTCCTCTTCTAGTTTGCCCTTGTTGGCCATTACTCTATCCAAAAAGGTACCGATCATAGTGTAGCCTGCTAAAATTGGTTCCTAACTTAACTGGGTACTGATACCGGAAGCTTGGGAGGCCTGCATTCACCCTGATCCATTTTGTCTCCTCACAGCACCACAAATTTTGCTATTCTAGAGCCATGTTCTATCTAGCAAGTCCCCAGGCACAGTGTAGTCTGATAGGATTGGTACCTTACTATACAAGGCACTGCTACCAATATGGAAGTTTGAGGAGCTGTCCACTGCACCACACCACACCATATAAGCCACCATATACATTTCTCGTGTCAAACATTACTCTATCCAGAAAGGTGGTCTTTACATTGCAGATTGATACAACTGGCACCTTCCTAGAAAAGGCATTTCTAACACTATGGAAACTAAGATATCCAACTCTAAACCCCTTAACCTAACTTCAAGTCACCAAAAAGTTTACCCTTGTCAACAAGGTACCAATCACAGAGTAGTCTGATAAAATTGGCAACTAACTAGACAGGGCACTGTATACCAGTAAGGAGGTTTATCAGCGGAGGCTGTTAAAACTGACACAGTACTGGAGAAGGCACTGCTTACTGTACAGAAGTTCAGAGGACTAAGCACTCACCCAATACATGCCCTATCTCTGAGCCAACAGAAACTTTTCTCTTGTTAAGCAGTAATCTATCTACAATGGTCCTAGATACAATATAGTCTGATACAACCAGCACTTTCCTAGAAAAGACACTGCTTACAGTAAGGAAGCTCAGGTGGCCTACATCCAAACCCATATCCTATCTGCAAGTGAGCATTAACATTGCCCATGTCAACCATTATTCTATCCAGAAAGGTACCAATCCTTGTGTACTGTGATACAATGGCACCTTACTAGATTAAACACGGATAACTGCGTGGTACTAGGGCCCTGCATTCAACCTGATCCAAATCCTGTGCTCAACCCACCACAAATGATGCTCTTGTCAAGCATTACACTATCCAGAAAGGTGTGAATTAGTGCAGTCTGATACAATTGACACCTTCCTAGATAAGGCACTGCTAACACCATGGAACCTCAGTGGAACTGTGATCAGCCCTGTAAGTGCCCTTTCCACCTGCAACCACAAGCGGTGCTCTTGTGAACGATTCTTCTACCAGGAAAGGTGCTATTTGCGGTGTTGTCTGATAAAACTCAGGCCTTCCTGGATAAAGTGCTGCCCCAGCATGGATGACCATGGCTCTGTAGCCTCATTCCCCTTTCCAAGCCAAACAAATGTCCTCCCTCCTGGCACCCTGCAAGGACTTTGTCCTTTTTTGTACAGGATTTGCCCCTGTGACCTTCATCTTGAAGCACCCTCTGAGGTTATATCCTTTCACTTGCTCTATGTTAACTTGGGTCTGTTCTTCAGGTGAAAGAGTGTAAGCTTTTGCTTCTCTTCTTCTTTCAAGAAACTTCTCCATAGTCTGATCTCTCAGATGCTCAATTTGCAAGTAATGGAGCATTGAAATTCGTTTCCTACTCCAAATTTTAAATAGATATAAACAAAGCATTTTCTATCACACCAACATTACCATTTGTGCCTCAATATTTCCTTCAGTTGGAGTGACAGAAAGGCAGTGGAAAGATGCAAAACCCTATTAATGGGGGTTTCATCAAAGGCTGTGGGTATAAAGAGAAGAGAGATATAACTTCCTCCTCCAATCTTTTACCACAGCTACCCCAAACCGTCAGTGATGGTGGAACATTTCCTACACCACACACCTTCTCTTTCAGGACTCCTTTCCCTTGGGCCATCTGGGTTTGGGTCCAAGTTTCCTGGAACAAACTGGGCTCCTTGGGTTGCTGGTTCAAACGCTCAGAACATGGTAGAGGGCAATGGGAAGAGAAGACCAAAGGCAGCATCTGAGGTCACTAAAAGGATCGGCTCTGGGCTGTGAGTCCATGAATTATGACTCCAGCTCTGCCTCCTGCCGATCCATGATCCCAAGAGTGTTTCTCCATAGCTATTCGATCTCATTCCACATGATCAAACACAGGAGTGTACCCTCCATCCTACTTAGAAATCTGGCCCCAAGAAAATGACTTCATGTGTATGAACAGCTTAGAAAAATCTCAGGCTATCTTAGAAACATCTCTGCTGAAGTATGTTCTCATGATATGTATTGCTGTTATTACTCAAACAAAAGGTTTCTTGTTTCCTTAGGTTGTCCTTTCATTCCGCATTATGCGACTGAAGTATCTAATCTCTAAAAGAAGGGATGTTATACATCAAAATACCTAAGACAGATTTTGGTTCAAAGTTTTTCTTTTCACATAATGACTATAGCATTGAAATTTAGTAGATCCTGAGCTATTTACAGAGTTTTGCAATGAGACCATTATCAGATCACAAAACATTTTAATTGGCCCAAACACTTGACCCTCATTAACTGCTATGCTATTTTATTACATCATGGACATTTTATACAAATGGAATCCAACATTGTGTGCCCATTTCTTGCTGTGTTCACGCTTCTGAAACTTTTCATGCCCTTTAGGTATATACTAAGACTGAGAATGGGTGATTCATGAAGAAATGCTAAGTTCACATTTAAACATACCATCATATTTTTTTCAGCCTCCTTGAACCACATCAGTAATGTATAGCTGTTCTACCTTCTTTCTGCCCTCAACAGCACAAAGGCCTGCCTTTTGGAAACTGTTGTAGGCAGAACTGTGTCCCTGAGAACATGTGCTGTGATGCCTCACCCCTCAACCTCTGGTTATAATCTCATTTCGGTCCCAATGTCAAGCTAGTGAGGCAGTATTAGCACAGATGCTAAAGCAGATGGCTAGGGCACAAGAAAGGCCACAACTGAAGAGCACTCCAAGAAACCAGGAAGCAGAGGCTAGGAAGAAACCAGGACCTTCTCTCAGTGCAGAGAGAGAGAGAGAGAGAGTGCTTCCTAATATTCTCTTGGATTTGGGACATATTGTTAGGAGGGAGCAGTCTCTAGAAAAGGAAATCCCACTTGGTAGGGGCTCAGCAAAGAAGAGGAGCCTTGAAATGGCTGGATGCGATGACTGCAATGAGCTCAAGCATTGCACATGGGAAGGAGGGGCTGGGATGGCACCGGACCAGGTAGGGTTTGCTTCTGATGTACATAGGGTCAACTCTGAACCGGAAGTGACTTGAAAGCGCCGAACACAAATAGGCAACTTCAGAAATTAGCCTGCTGCTCAGACTGAAGTGGTCAGTTACCATGGAATACAAAGGGGCTTCAAAAAATTCTTCCAAAAATTCCACTAACTCTCTTTTTTCACATACTTTCTGAAGCCCTTTCAGATTATAATTGATGTTTGATCAACATTCCTTCAGGGTTCATTGTTCAATCATACAGCTTATTGTGAAATCTTTATTCAAATGGCTTCTCCCCATTTAAAATAGTTTATTGTCTCATCATTTTTTCTTATGATGCTTTATAAGATATGGCCACAACTCTCTCATTAGATATATGATTTAATAATAATTTCTCACATAGTAAAGGTTTTTTTATTTCTAGACGAGAGCTGACATTGTCTTTTTATTTCTCATCAAAATTCTCTTCATATTAGTGCTCCACAAAGTGTCCCTGGCAAGGCTGGGTAAGGAGGAGGCAAAGTCCCGCAGAGCCAAGATTTTTAATTTCTAAATAAAATGAGCTTTTACAGAAGGAAAATTGTATGTTTCAAGTCTTTTCAGTAATTTACCTAAGGGATTTTATAGCATGAGGCCTTATTATAATCTGCCATAAAAATTTTATTGTAATTCATTTAAGTAATGTGACTCTTCTGGTTAGAGTCTTTTTAGCTCCCACCAAATGACTGGGCAAGACTATTCAACTGTGGGATGCCATGTGACCTACACAATAGTGATTGGCTAGCTTGCTAATTTGGTAATAAGAGACTTGGCAACCTTGGGAGGGGGAGACATGCAAATAGGGCAATGAAGGTGTATAAACCCTAACATGAGGATTGGTCAGTTTTGACATCTCAGAGGGAGAAGACCGTAGGGAAGGACAGGGGAATCTCACTACTATCAAGAAAGCCAGGAATGGAGTGCATCCTTTGTATGGGAGAACCGTAGACCTAACCTCTTCAGTCCAGGAGAGAGAGCTGTGAGGCCAGAGACCTGAAGCGAGAGGAAAGCAATAGTGTAAGAGGAGCTGAGGTGCTAGAACCAAGAGAATGACAGAAGACAAAGTAGTAGATGAGAAAGCAGTTGACTTCCAAGCCTGTGGGGTGAGACAGCCAATTGTCTTTGGGTGGGAGGTTTGCTTGCAAGAGTGGTGTGTCCTGTAGCATTTGGGGTAGGGGCAGAGGGTTACCTTTGCTGAGCAAGTTACTTAGGAGTTGCCTTCAGACTTAGGAGGTTGAGCCGGGGGGCGAGAGGGGAGGGGCGCCCCTGGGAGCTACAAAAGTGTAGCACTTGCCCCAAGGTAGGAGGGGGTGGTAAAGAGAGAGTTTGGGCATGCCTGTGGGTACGGTGGAGAAAAAGGCATCCTGATTGAGAAACAGTACCTTTGAGTATTTTTGAGCCTGAATCATAACCTCTTACCCTTCCCTTAAACCTCAACACTGTGAATATGGTCTGTGAATTCTCTGTGGCAGCTGTAAAAAGCAACAAACAAACCCAGCAGAAGCCTAAGGGCTATAAGAAGGTTAGTGGGGTATCAGGACTGATAGAGAGGTTGGAAGGTGCATACAGGTGTGACCACTACCACATATGAAATAACCCTGGTTGTCGAACACTAATGATCTTAATTCTCCTCCCCACTTAGACAGCTCGATAAAGATCCCCACATACATTTTTCATGTATGCTTAATCCTCCCATGATTATTACAACTAAGTAATAAGAAAAAGAAAGGTAATTGGGTGTGCCCAGAAATGTGCAGGTGTTAGAATGCTATTCCTCACAAGAATGGTATTACTTGCAACTAATAATCAGTAAAGAAAATGAAAATAAAATCTGACATATTCACAGTAAAACCAACATTAACATTTTCTGGGCAAAACAGATCCTTTCCAAACATCACTAAAAAACCAATGCCTAAAAACAAAACAAAACAATAAGAGTAATTATTGACAATATCCATAAAAACACACAACCAAAAAAAAACCCCAATGCCTATCTCCCGCTAAGGAGCTCCAAAGTTGTCCCGACATCCATCAGATGATGATCAAGATAAACATTAAGAACCCTTTCGTGTGGGGAGAAATTCAACTATTAACTCACAATTCATTGTTAACACCAAACACTTGGAGACATTCACGGGTAGCCAGGGCACTGAGTTCCAAAAAGGAAGCGTGTGCGTGCGTGCATGCGTGCGTGTGTGTTATCAATGCCCCCAACTCCGCCGCATCTCAAGATTATTCCCAGTGCTCTTGTTGAGCATTACTATATCCAGAAAGTCCCTATTACACTCCAGTCTATGTCATAGGCACAGTTTTGAGCAAGGTATTGCCAACAGCAGGGATGATGGTGACAGCTCAGTTCAATCCTCCTTCCTGCAGGACAACTGTGCCTTCACCTCACCGCAGCATGCCAGTGTCTGTTCCCAGCATTTATTTAGCCTTATGTCCTGGACCATGCCCTCTCCAGTCATCTCCAACCTGTATCCTTCACTGAATGGAGATTCCCTCACCTGCTATGTAACTGGATGGTGCTGGGGCTGAAGTACCAATAGCTTGTTCCTGCTCTCCTTTCGTCTTTTAGGGAATGCCATCATTTCTAGCCTGAGAATTGGATGTTCAGGTAATTAGGAGTGGCACAAGAAAAACTGCTTGCTACCCCCCCCCACGTTAAAAACAGAAAGAAAAAAGAAAACTCATCAACCAAACCAACCCCCCCCCAAATTTACACTAGTCAAAGTGACAGGAAGGCAGTAAAAAATGCCTGAAACCCTAGTAAAAGTAGTAGACAGGAAACAAGGGCTGTAGGTTGAGACTTTATAGAAACGGAATTTCCTCCTCCATTCATGACTGACCACCACGAACCTGTCATGCAACCTTGGGTGGAGATGCAATGCACATGCGACACCCTCCAATCACGGTTCCTTACTAGGGTAGGTTAGAAGGCATTGCTGCAAAATCATAGGAACCTTTATTAAAAAGAGCTATGACAATGGGAAGCTATTGTTTCTCAACATGTCTTCACTTCCAAAGATGGTTTTTCATCCCTCTCTAACTCTTACCCAATGATTTACACCATGTCTAATTCTGCAATCTGAAGGGATGCAAATCATGTTCTTTTTCAATGTTGTTAGGTTTGGGGGAACAAACAGCGTCTGAAGGGACAATATTATGTCTATAGGTTGGCTGGGATAAAGTCTCTAAATGAAATTTCTCATAGGAGAGCCAACAGTACACCCACTAAGACTGAGTAGATGAATTGTCATGATGGGGTGGAAAATTGCTTAGCACAACTTTCCTGGCCTTTAACTCAGCAAAGCAGTTTTCCATTTTCATGAGACTTCTTCCTAATAAGCCCTGTGATTCTCCAGTATCCTTTGAGAGAAGATATTATCAAGATTACTACTTTGGAGTAACCCAAAATGGTCATCCTAACCTTTTGAGCTGGCTTATCTCCTATAAATTTAACTTGCCCTGCACATCCCCTTGGTATCCATTGCTTTTTTTTTGGGGGGGGACCCAAAATTAAATTCAAAAAACAAAATATCGAACTTACTGCCATAGAGTTGATTCTGGCATCCTACAACCGTGCATGACTGAGGGAATTGGCCTGCAGCCATCCACTGATGACAGAGACATGTTTACACAGGCTGTGTTTGGAATAAACCTCCCCATGTATGCACTTAGACCTGAAGAAGTTATTATTTTGGACTTACCTCCATATATATTTCCAAGAAGGAACTGGCTTAAGAACCAAAGGCACATGATTCATTGAAAGTGGAAAAATATCAAAGTTATTCCATGTAAACAATAGGTAAAATAGAAATGGAATTACTGTACTTATATCAGAAAATTTAAACTGTATGATAAAAAATTGGTAAAACAAACAGATATCATATGATAAAAGGGTCAATTGATCACAAACACATAAAAATAATCCATTGCTGAGGGCAATATAAAATGGTGCACCTACGGTGTACACCAGTTTTGAGGATCCTCAAGACGTTAAATACAGGATTTGCACATGACCCAGGAATCCTGCAATGGGGTACAGGACCAAAGTAGAAACAACTGTTCAAAGCCATGTTCAAAGCAGCACAAATCATAATATTCCCAAATTGGAAACCACTTAAGTCTCCATGAGAGTAGCCCTGATGACACAGTGATTACATGTTGGATAACTAACTGTAAGGTCCGAAGTTCAAAACCACCAGCTGATCCTGTGTGCTATAGGGATAGCAGTGAGTTTTGAATAAGTATTCATCGGGTAATAAGTGGATACACAAAATGTGGAATAGCCCTAGAATGGAGCATTCTTTCCTAAGAAATAAATGCTGAGACATGCTACAGCATGTCTCCAACTTGAAAAGACTGCTAAATGCAATACGAAAAATACACAGAGCCACATATATTCCACAAAGCCCCAATGATATGAAACATTCAAGGAGGAAAAATGCATGAAGAAACAAAGCAATCTAATAACTGCCAGGGGTTATTGGGTCATGTGGGCTTTAGCACAAGGTTAGTTGTTCGAACCAAACAGCCACTCCTTGGGAGAAGGAGGAGGCTTTCTGCACCGATAAGGATATGCAGTTTCAGGAACCTAAAGGGAAAATTCTCCTCTATCCTTTAATTCCTTATTGATTCCGAAGCACTGACCTTAATTTGGGAGTTGGAGGGCAGAGAAGGACCCCTGGTGGCACTGAGGGGGTTGGGACAGCTAATCACAAGGCTAGGGGTTCAAGCCCACCAGCCACTCTGGGAGAGAAAAGGTGAGGCTAGGCTATTCTTATCAATGATTGTTAAGAGGAAGAACTAACCTAATGGCAGTGGGTTATATGGGGGAGAGAAAAAGTGGTACCTGCTAAAAGGACATGGGCTTTTTTTCGAGGGCAATGAAAATGTTCTAGAATGAGGTGATGCGAATCAGCTAAAAACAAAAGAATTACACACTTCAAAAGAGCTAAAGTAGCAAATTCTGTGCTATGTGAATTTAACTTCAATACCAAGAAAGAAACAAGGAACAAATGAAAGAAAGAAAAACACATCAATTAAGTAGATAGATACAATATTCTGGTATCCTTTCCACACACCTATGAACAAGACAGCATAGAATTTCTGGAAGCCTGATTTCTACATTTTATCAGACTGTATTGGCATGATTTTTAAACTGCATGCCTTATGTTTACATTTATTTAGGGACCAGCAACATCTACTTTGAGAGCTCCTTCCCATTAATTTGTATGACCCTCCAATGGCTCACTAACCACACTGAGATAATGTCTGAGATGCAGGTACCCTCTAAAGCTTTTCTTTCCTGGGTTCAAGGGAGGTAACTCAGAAGCCTGCAGCTTAATCCTGTCCAGTTCCCAACACAGGCTCTTATTTGTGGATTCTTACACTCTTTATCAGCGCCTTGCTAAGTTAGGCCATGCCCACAGCATCGTTGACTACTAGTAGAGGCCCTGCCCAGTTCCCCATTACCCCACCACATATGGCTTTAGTCACTTCTCTACCACACCTAGTGCCTATAGCCAGGATTGAATCATGAGTGCTATACAATGCCCATTCGATTGGGTCGTGAATCACTAGCCAGTATATGCACATGTTGCTAGGAATGGAGAATAGAAAATTGATCTTATTGAAGTTTAAAACAAACAAGCAAAACCTTCCTACAAACTTGTCAGCTCTCAAAAATCCACTTTGGCCAAAGTGAAAGAAAACCAGAGAAAAGACTGGACAACCTAGTCACAGACGTATAGATGTATCAACTATATAATTTTATAAAGCACATAAAAAACTAAACCCACCACTGCTGAGTTATGATGCTGGAGAAGCCTATTGAAATACCATGGACTACTAATAGGAAAATAGATCTGTATTGGAAGAAGTAAGGCCAGAGAGCTCCTTATAGGCAAGGATGGCAAGACATACCTATTTGGACATGTTTTCAGGAGAGACCAGTCCATGGAGAAGGACTCGTGTTTCGTAAAGGTAGGGGAGCAGTGTGAAAAAGGAAAGCCCTGGACGAGATGGATTGACACAGTGGCTGCACCAATGGGCTCAGGCATGGGAGTAGTTGCAAGGATGGTGCAGGACCATGCAGTATTTCTATGGTGCATAGGGTGGCTAAGGGTTGGAGCCAACTCGATGTCACCTAAAAAGCAATGAGTCTATGCTGTCTCAGAGGGACTCTGTATACGGTCTCAGAAGCTGTCCAGCTTTATAAGAGCAGTTAGCCTATTCTTTCTCCCAAAGAGAGAACCCAAGGTGACCAAAAGTAAGGCCCTGGCATTGATTACCTCTGTTCTGCTGTCATTCTGAGTCTTGCTGCTTGTGTCTGCCCAAGAGTGATTAAGCTTCCTTGTCCTTAATTTCCCAGCAACTAACGGGGATGTATCAATAAGATCCTAACCCATTAGTGTTTTAAAAAGTAAAAAGTCATGTGTGGGGACTTCAAAAACTTCATGAAATAAGGAGATTAAAAGATAAAAATAAAATATAAAAACTGTACTCATCAATATGTTACATCAAGATAAAAAAACATTTTTACCTCTGTTTAAAATGAACTTGGAAGTTATTAAAGACTCCAAGTCCCCGTCAGTTTTACTTTGCCTTTGTTAGGAGCCGTGTCTCCTAATGATGCCAACGGGATGGCAAAGCCCCCGTTCCTAAGCGGAGAGAACCCCTTTGCTACCGTGAAGCTGTGCCCGATGGTGACCAATGACCGGTCTGCTCCCATCATCCGGTGAAAGGTGGCCGCTGGGCTCCCCCCATAAACTCTACCGCCCGCTGACTGGTGCACCTCACACATGCACTGACGCCAAGATGCTGGGACTGGTGTGGTGCCAAGTCGAGGCCCAGTCCTCACCGGCAGGTGGACACGTCTTCTCAACTTCACCTAGCAGGTCTACACATCTGTCTCCAAGAGGATGAAACGAATAGCAGCTTTAATTATTTGCACCTAGGTCCGTTCCCCCCTTAATCTTAAATATATTTACATATGTAAAAAAAAAAAAAAGAAACTCATTTTATTTATTTATTTCGTATGTGTGTTAATCTCTCTCTATATATATAGATAATGTATCTATTTATATATATATTTGGTCCCCTTGTAGCTGTCAATATAAAGGTACTTTTGTAAGTGATCATACCAGCTATTTAGTCCATCCCTAAAGAACTGAAGGTCCTGTGAATTCAATCATGCCAATACAATCTGATAAAATGTATAAACTGAAGAAAAACAGGTGTCCTTTAAAGAATTTTCAAGATTTGGAAACCAAAAGGTCAGAAGGAGCCAAAAGAGAATAGGAAAGTGAGTGGGAGCCCAATGGTGTCCCCTAAGGAAATTCTTGCAAAATTGCCCTTCTTGTGGCCAGAGGAATGAGCGAGGAGCCTTGTTGATGGAGGGACTGGTGAAGTTTTCCTGGGCGTTTTTCTGCTCAACGCTTGGCTAACGTCCTCAGAATACCCTCAATATAAGCAGAACGAAAAATTCATTGGCACTCCAGAGTGTCAACAAACAAAATACCTGGAGCATCCCCCGCCCTCCCAAAAAAAACTTGCTATGCCCTTTCCTACTAATTAGTCCACTTCCAGTTTTTAGCAGCCAATGTATTGAAATGTGCTTTACCTTTAGAATTGTACTCGTAAAGTCAGATTTCATCTCTGATCCAAATACTGCAGGATCTTCAATGTCGATGTCTCAAGGCAAACTCAGTTCTGGTCTGCAGCTCATCTGGTCGCATCAGCTTGCGCCCACACAGAGCAGAAAGCTTGGTCTACTTAAAACAGATGTGGACAGTTTTCAGCCGGCTCCATCTTCAACACTCACTGTCTCATACCTTTTAAAAAAATGAGTTGTCCGTTGTTAGACTGATAATTTCTCTTTGTATTAATTAAACTTTTTTAAAAGCATAAATTATTTTATCATTTTCCACACAAGCTTCACTATAAATTTGCTGTTTCTTTTTGCTTCAATTTTAGCAGTATGAACATTGGTTTGATAAAGGCTTTTCTCAAACTGGTATTTTATCCTTCTGTGGAGTCCAACAAGATCCTGTCCTGACATGGTAAAACCAGTTCGCACTGAACTTTAGTTAATGTGATAGATTTAACTGTTTATAGTAGAAAGCCGAGTCTCTCCGATGCAGTATGCTGGTGATTTTGAACTAGAGACCTTGCAGATCACAGCCCAATGCATAATCACTACACAAGGGTTCCCTGATAAAAATGAGTTAGAAAGGGTTTATTTTTGAAAAATTTATACATAGATTTTTCATAATACATTATTTTCTATGAGACTTCTGAAGTCTTCTCATGTTGGAAAAATCTCTGGCATGCTGTAACCATATTGGTGTGCTCTATCCCATGTCGCCTTACTTTCTTGGGCAAGTTCCTCACCCACATAAGACTGGTCTGTGAAATTGTGGCTATGATAAACTACAAACCAAATGTTTCCCAATGCCCACTGATGATACTATTGACATTTAACTTACATAACTAAAAACCCAACCATTTAATGTACACAATTCAATGGATTCAATATTGTCACAGGGAAAATATGTAATTTCTAGAAAATCTTTCATGGCCTGAAAAAGCAACTCTGTTTTCATCAGTAGACTTCTAGTGAACATCTGACAAACACTAACCTCCTTCTTGTTTCCAGTGATTTGTGTGTAATGGGAATTTTGTAAAGGAAATAATAAAATATGTATTTTTGTGTCTTAATTTTTTGACATCGCATGATAGTTTCAAAATTCATGTATTTTGGAATAGGAGTGATTACAACATTCATTTATTTCATATTAAACTGTACAAATAGACCATAACTTTAAAAATTCATTTTCATATTGTATACACCTACGTATTTTTTTTTCCATTTGGGGGCTACTTAGAAAATGCTAAGAGTCTTAGAACATACATTTTTATTTGAGCATATGTTTTCATTTCTCTTGATTATATTTCTAAATGTGGAATTGTTTTGAGCCAAAGAATTTCTATGATTAATCTCTAACTATCTGCCATATTGATTTCCAAAGTAGTTCAATGATTAAGCATCCCACTGACAAATGTGTGATTGTTCTAATTCCTCCCTATTCTCACCAGCGCTTGCTATTGTCTGTCATTTTCATTATCCCTGTCCATCGTGTGCCTAAGAAATTGTATCTCACTGCAATTTAAATTTACATTCCCCTGATAAGTCAAGGCACTGATTTTTCTTCATGAGATGACTGGACACACTAATATACATTATCTGGTGGAAAGTGTGCAAACTCTTTCTCTCACTAAAAATTCTTACATATGAATCCTCTGCGTTGTAGTTATCTTTATGCATCACTCACCCAATTCACTTATTAGGTTTTATTTATAATTCTTTCATGAATTTTTGATGAAAGTTGACATTGTGTGCCCTCTCAGAGCTGTGTGTCAGTGCTTCAGAAACGCTGGACAGGTAGACAGCAAAACGTGTTCAAATCATTATTTTTTAATTCACTTTCCTGAGCAACATAAAACCTGATGAGAAGAAAATATTAGAAAGTTCGCATATGCACAATAAAAAAATCAGCATAGCAAAAACCTCTTCACTATTTTTTTAATACTTTTATTGGGGGCTCCTACATCTCCAATCATAATCCATACATTCCTCCATTGTGTCAATCGCATCTACACACACACTGCCATCATCATTTTCAAAGCATTCTCTTCCCACTGGAGGCCCTGATATCAGCTCGTCATTTCTTCCCCTCCCTCCCCATCCCACCCTCCCTCACAAACCCTTGACAAGTTACAGACCATCATTTTCATATCTTACATGGCCCTCTGTTGCCCATCACCCACCTTTCCATTGTTCATCCTCCTGGGAGGGGACCATAGGTTGACCCTAGTGATCGATTCCCCCTTTCTCCTCCCACCCTCCCCCAATCCTCCCGGCATCTCTACTCTCATTGTTGGCCCTGGTGGGGTCTATCTGTCCTGGACTCCCTGTGTTTCAGGCTCTTATCTGTAGCAGTGTGCATGTTCTGGTCGAATCCAATTTTTAAGGTAGAATGTAATGACAGTGGGGGGAGGGGAGAGGAAGTACCAAAGAAACACCACAAAGAAAGTTGGGTGTTTCATCAGTGCTATAATGTACCCTGATTGGCTCATCTACTCCCTGTGAACACTCTGTGAGAGGATGTCCTATTGTCGATCCACCTCATGCCCCCCTCATTCACATTGGGTATGATTTTGTTCTGGGTCTTAAATGCCTGATACCAGATCCCATTGACACCTCATGATCACATGGGCTGGTATGCTACTTCCTAGATGGCCAGTTGTTTACCTTCAAGCCTTTAAGACCCCAGATGCTATATCTTTTGATAACCTGGCACCATCAGCCTTTCCCACCATATTTGCCTATGAACCCATTTTGTCTTCAGTAATTTCTGGGCACAATAATTTAATAAATACATAGTTGTGAAACTATTACAATCATCCTCTTCCCTGTATTACCCCAAGTAGACACCAGACTCAAGAGTAGTCAGTCACTCCACAGACCCTTCTCTTTAAGGCTCCAGTGACCACATTGTTTTCTCTATGGATTTACTTCCTATAGACACTGCATAAAAGAAATGGAATCATACAGTATATAAGTCTAGATCTTTTCACTTAGCATGTTTGCAGTGCTCACGAGTGTTGTAGTACAAGGGAGTTTCAGAAAGTTCATGGGAAGATGGAATTAAAAGTCAATGGGGCCAACAATGCCTCTCCTGATGGCAGAATCAAGAGAGAGAGTCCCCAGAATCCTCATGAGACTGCATAGAGAGATCATCAGGTTGGGACTTGATTGGCAGGCTAGACTGCACCCTTTCGTTCTTTTATCAAGTTGCCATGAAATCATGTGCGCTCCACATTGTTAGTTGTAGTAGGGATTTTTTTTCTGTATAAGAAATCCAGGATAGGTAAATCTATAGAGACAGTAATTGGATTAATGGTTCATTGAGGGCATGGCAGGGAAGGCTAAAGGGAAATGGAGAGCTAATCAGGATGAGTACAAGCAAGAAGAAATGTTCTAAAATTGAGTGTGGTGATGATTGTGTGACTCTTCTTGATGTGGTTTAACTATTAAATTGTATAGTATGTGATTATATGCTAATAAAACTTTTTAAAGTTTTTAGTAAAAAGAGTCAATGTTTTTTTTTCCCATAAACAATCTGAAATTCCCTCATATGTTTCTATCAATAGAGTATCTTTTAGTTTTCTAATCATTACTTCCTAAATATGTGAATTTTTCCACGTTGGGGCAACTATGAAAACTGCTGCTATGAGCATTGGCATATTCATTTTTAGTGAAGCTATGTGCTCATTTCTCTTGGTATAGGCCTAGCTTTGGAACTGCACCAGAAATGTGTGCTATTTCTACTTTCCACTCATCCTCACCAACCACCTGTTAACATTTGTAAATTTTTATCATAGCTGACAATTACTGTGAAATAATGGTATCACATTAGATTTTGCATTAATATTTCCCTGAATACTAAGGATAATTCTTTCTTGGTGATTGGCTATTGGTATATTTGTCTATTCACGTCCATTTCCATTTATAATTAGCTTGTATTGGTTTTTTTTAGTTAAAAAATCTTTATATATTATGCATGTTTGTATTTTAAGAGGTACAAAGATTGTCATGAATTTCCCCCATAGTAAGAAATGCAAGGAAATCTTGGTTTAAGCTGAAATTTTTCTGTTCTTTGTACTAATATTTCTTTCAAAGTCAGAGTGTTAGTATGATCACATGGCAAGCAAAATGGTTTGATAATTATGGGCTCTGAAAACTGCCCATATATCCATGAGAATTTAGAAGACCATATGTTTACCAAGAGTGGAAGACATACTCAAGAGACCTGAGCAACTCTTGGGCATTCACCGCTAGCTGACATAATTCAGCAGAAAGCAGGAAGAGAAGAGAAAAGCAGAGCTGTAAACTTTCTGCCCAACTGTTGCTGGGGTGCCGCTCCAGCACACACATGCAGAGACTATTTCCCAAGCATAGAAGAATGGTGTTTGTTCATTTTGTTGTTCCCTAAATTGACACAGCCTTGACCACAAATGACAAGAGAATACAGACTTTACAACGTAAGTTTAAAAAATTTGCTAAACTAACAGCCATGAAAAAGAGCTTCAATAACAAATAATGGGAAGAGATCATCAGCCTCCACAAAGCTGCATGTCATGTTTTTGAAAAGTCTATTTCTTAGGTAATTTAAAGGACAAGCAAGCAAAATAATCATTCTCGGTTTACATTGATCAATGTTTTTAAAAAGGTTAATTTGTGTCCAATGACTAAAAGGAGGAATGATCTATACAGAATCAAACTTTTTAATAAAACAGTGTAAATTCTTAAATTCAAATAGTTTGTCATAAAGACATTGATTGTAATCCCCAAAGTGACAATATATATATATACACATATACACACACATATATAGTCAGAAAAATGAGAATGAAATAAAAAGGGTACAATAAGATGTATCTATCAAAATTAAAGGAGTATTGGAGAAATATTGGAATTAAGTCCTTCCTTATAAGCAATTAAAGATCCCCTGTTGGCATAATGGAAACTGTCCACTAATGCAAAGTTCAGGAGTTCAAACCTACCAGTTGCTCTGCTAAGAGAATGATGTGGCAGTCTGCTAATCACAAAGACTACAGCCTTAGAAACTTTACAAAGCAGTTCTGCTCTGTTCTTTAAGATTATGGATCAAATCAACTCGACAGAAGCAAGGTTGTTGTGTGTGTGTGTGTGTGTGTAAATAACTGTGAAGTGTATACTGATTTACTCCCTAATTATAAAGCAAAGATAGTAGCATGGATTTTTTTAATAAAGTAAAAATGTATTATTACAGAAATCCTAGATAACTCTATTAAACAAAAATATCCCCAAAGAGGGAAGCAATTGTTTTCTCTAGTCCTTTCCCTGAAGAATTCTGAGCTCTTTGATTTAAACCAAGTCAAAACCACAATTTTGTCCTCCTTGAGGAGCTGAACTTGTGTTCCTATTCAATATTCTTTGAGTTTAAGAACAGAAAGAAGCATGAAGGGCAAGCTCTTGCCTGTACAGTAAATGAGCGAAGACTTCCCAATGAAATGCTCAGCTCAGAGGGAGTAACTGCTCTACCCAGTCTGGTTTCCAGGATCACAGGTTGCACTTGTGGTTATTACTCTACCGTAGGAGTCGCCGAAAAGAGCTTGGAGGACATTATCAGCACCTTCCAGAGTAAAACACTGTCCACAGCATGGCTGATGATCCAGGCCCTGCTCAGAGCCCTCTCTCCTCCATTGCTGATGGCTTTCATCACTGCACTACCACACCTAGTGCTTATATCCAGGATTGAGGCATTAGTCCCACACAACTCAACGCTGGGTACTATATTAGGTACATTTATCACTTGGATAAAGTTATAAATGAGATCTGCTTCAAAAACCCTTTCACTAGGGTTAGTCTCAATTTATGTAATGGCCATAGTTACAGCCTAAACATCTTGGGGACATCAGATATTAAGGTGGTTGCTCCCCCTCCCTCACTGCTCCACAAAAGCAACACAGCAGGACACACACTCACTTTCCGGGTCACTATTCCAGACATTGTACTTGGTGAGCACCACTCAACTTAGGAAGTATCATTGACACTGTAGTATATGACACTGATACATTTCTGAAGGAGGGCACTGAACACAGCATGCCTGAGGGTAGTAGTCCTGCCCAGTTCCCATGTGTCACCCCATGGCCTTTAATCTCCCCATCAATCAATGCCTCATAGCTAACTCTTCCCAAGAGGGAGCTGAAAGTTCTAGTCATTGCCTAGCCCACTCCCCTCCAACTTGCATCCCCACTCTTGGGGTGAGGATCTCCTTCAGGCCCAAGAGTGAATAAGCTTGTCCCTGTTTTCTTCTTCTCCCAGGAAGTAGGTCTATCATCTTTATTCTGGAGATAGAGATGTACAAGTTTTTCAGAAGGAAACACAGAAAATGATTTGCTTTCCCCCGAAAGTAAATATATATATAATTCATTCACCCACACTCCAAAGATCACTTCAGAACAATGCACAGAAGAACACTGAAATGATCAACAAAATTCTATTAAGAGAAGCAGAAAGATACCAAGGAATGTATGGAGAGAACAGACTTTTCATTTCCTCCTCCATCTCTTGGGAGGAAGCTTACCTTTGAACTTCGCTCTGTTAAATTCCAGAGAGAAATGGGTTGCTGTCTTCTTCCTCTCAGTGCTGAATTTCCTTAGGCTCTCATCTAAGGTTTGATGGTAGCACTTAGGAGGGAGCTTCAAAACATGAGAAGAAAAATGGAATGAAACAGAATTTCCCACAATTCCACCCTGAGATACAGACTTACTTTATATAAGAGCTACTAGCTCTCTGGCTTTCCTTTAAACAACTGAGTCTGGGAGAAATTGGAAGAGAGTGTAAGGTGAGATACCTGAACCGGTTCTCCTGGGCATCTTCAGAATCGAACTCAATCCCACCTGAAGTTATCAATGCCCACATGGCACTCATCTGTCTTCCTTCTAACGAGCTTGACACAAATGTGGATAGTCTCATCTTCCGTCATCACAGAGACAACAAAAAACATGACATAGTACAAACATGGAATATACCCATTCTGCAGGGACACCACAGTTCTGGGGACAGAAGTTAATGCTGATCATCCGGGTTGACTTATAGTGAAAGACTATAAATATCTCTTTCAGTGAGAGACTTATATGAAGAGACTATAAAATATCTTTCAGTGATTTATATGAGAGCTTATAGGGAAACAAAACTCAAGAAGAGAACAAAGAACAAAGGTGACAGGAAGGATTTCTGCTCTCACAATGCTTATTTCCACAGTAGGCAAGGTGTCTGGGCCTCCGTGTAGATGCTCTCAATTGAGAGTCAGCGCAAATCAGTGTCCGGGACTCTTTTGACAATCCCATTAATGGGAAATCACGGGAAGATACTTTCAGAACCTGAAAAGCAACAATGAAGGTAGTAATTACCACCCTTGCTAAAAAAAGGAAAACACTTACACCATTCCTTACTAAGAACCCAATTCCTATCTATCAGGTTTAAGTGTTTCACTAATTCTACGACCGATAAATCAGGGCCAATATTATATTGCCTTGCCTTCAACCAATCAGCTCTGAAACATTACTGTTGTGGATGAATAGGAAAATTGGCAGTGAATACATCCAAGCTGATCATGGGATCAAAACGGTGTCCCCAAATGACTCGCTCATTATATCCTGGTGGAGCTGCGGCTTAGGTACTGGGCTGCAAACCACACAAGAGGATCGTGCAAGCCTACCAGGTGCTGCACCTGAAAAAGGTGGGCCTGTATTCCCTTCAATATTTTGCTTCAGAACCCGAACATAATGTTGCCACACATCAGAATCCACTTGATGGCAGTGGGTTTGGGTTTTACTTTTTTAAATAACTAAATTTAACCTCTGCCATCGAGTTGGGTCACAGTGACCCAAAAGGCCAAAGTATAACTGCTCCATTGGGTTGCCGAGGAAATGAGCTTTAATGAGAGCCGATAAGCCTCAGTTATCTCCTGAGTAACAGCTGGTGGGTTTAGACTGCCTGCCTTGCAGGTAGTAGGCCAACGATTAATCAAGTCTCCTTTTTAGTTCCGACAGGACTCACTAGGAATGGAGATATGGTTATTCACCTGTTATTGTCAGGTGCTGTGTTGTGTTGGTCTCGATTACTAATGTCTCCATGTACGAAGGAAGGAAACACTGGCCAGCTATACACCAGTGTCACACCCGTTATCTTGAGGCCCACTGTCACAACCACTCTGTCAACCCATCTATTTGAGGGTCTTCCTGTTTTTCTTTGACCAAACAGGATGTCCTTCTCTAGGGACTGGTCTCTCCTGTTAACATGTCTAAGGTATGTGAGACAAAGTCTCACCATTCTTTCTCTAAGGGTGCATTCACCTAGATTCATTTCAAAAACTGAGAACAAATAGCTAGGCGTGGCTAGGAAAAACATGGGGGGAAATAGGAATAAAACTCCTTTAATGGTGATCAGCACTGGCTGTCAACAATTACTATAAAGTTTGAATCATCTCAAAATAGTACGGACAATTAAAAGTACTAGAAATGAGCCATCTTGTCCAAATCACTATGAAGAGAACATCAATACATGACTCGAAAGTATTCACATTCACCTACACACACACACACATACACACACACAACAGTGTCCTTGAGTTTTCTCACACTCATAAATCATGATTTCATCCAAAATGCACTCAATATTTTCAGTGTCATCGGAAAAGTGGGTCTGGAAGTGAGCAAAGGTAGAAAATGGAATCAGAAAAAACAAAAACAAACACACAAGCAACAGAGATATAGAGGATAAGGACATACTCAAAAGACAACCATTCTAACCCACTGCTAGTGAGTTGATTCTGACTCATAGTGACCCTTTATAGAGAGCGCAAGGTGTTCTAAATCTATAAACTAGCAGAGCGCCTCATCTTTCTCTCTCAGAGCAGCTAGTTGGTTTGAACCCAAAACCTTGAGGTTAGTAGTCCAAAGCTTACATGACTGCATCAAAAAGACTAAGAACACACAAAACTACTAGGAATATACTTCTTATAACTGTTGACATCTGTCTATAACTGGCCCTAGCAATCCTGAAGACAGAAAGCAGTTGAGTCCCTAATTGTTCACATATGCCTGTCAAATGTGTTAATTACAGATACAGGTTTTGCTCAAAAGCATTCACTGATGTTCCATAATCAGAAAACTACAGGTCACATTAAAAACTTTTGATAAAGTGAAGCTTTATCACCATTTAACCTTAAATAAAACCGATGTGTTTCTTCAGTAAATTATCAGTAAGGAAAACAAAGGTAGATCTTTTGTTTCACCAGATACTAAATGGCACCACCAAAGCTCCAAGAAATGCATATTTGAGCCATTGGCCTAAAAAGGCTGAGAATTTTCAAGTAAGCAATTGCTAAAAGAACACTGGGCACTGCTGCAGTCTGTGGTAGAATCAATTTATGCTGATAATGTTGGATATATCCTCATCTTACAAAACAGAAGCAAAAGGGGAACCACATTGATTTATCGACCTCAATGTTCAAAGAGAAATCAGAAAAGTATTTGAACTAGAAAGGATATTGATCCTTCCCAGTTCAGATACACAAAACCCAGAGAACGGTCCGTTCACGACAAAACTGAATCCTGATGCCACACACTCATAGAAACACACCCAGTTCCTTTGAAACACACAAAATACAGCAAAATTATTTGAAGACCAGTGTACCAGAGGCGAAACTGCTAAAATATATGTGTGGATAGTAGAAATCAATCCAATCTTTATTTAGACTCAATAGTTATGAGAGGGAAAATGATCCTTAAAATAAAAATCAGTATCAGCACCAAAATATTGGTTCCAAAATTTAAAAAAATGTAATAATGAAAAAGTTCCAATTCTCACTTTCACTGAGGTTTATGGACATGATGGTCATTTTTAACATTTAATAAAACTGTAATCATAGGACACAAATACAAAGCTTTCTCAACATATTATAATTTTCAGCCATTACAGTTTCCTAGAAAAAAAATTCAAGGATTGCTTAAATTCATGTGGAAAGGTTTACATCATATACAAATATTATTTTATACCTCAGCACTGCGATTACAATGCACAAAGAAATAAGCATTGAACTGTTTCATCAATAAAACAATGAGACATGGCCATGGTTTTATAACAACCATCACTGCCAATACAGTAAAAGCTGAGACACACACACACACACACACACACACACACACACACCACTTGTATGTTAGTGAAAAATTCAGGCATGGATGCTGCAGACTTCTAGCTATCTGAGTGCAAGTTGACTGCAAAGGTTTAAGTGTCACCTTGCTCCAGGTGATTACAACCAACTGGTCTACATGGACCTCCTCTAGTGAACGCCAGCTAAAGTGACCACACAGAAAACAGTCCAATAGGGCTTCAAAAAATGTGGGGGGAAATGGAATAGAAAGATATGCAAGGTTCCCATGGACTTTTTGAAACCCCCATGTAGAGCACTTTGGGAACAGCATACTCCTCATGGTACGGTGAATGTAGAATATAATCCTTCAAACATGGCTAAAACCGGTATTATATTCCAAGTTACAGAATGGCTTGATTCAACCCTGTGTGCATTTTTGAACTCCAAGTCTCACTTGGAGATAATTATAGATTTATATGACGTTACAATAAAGTGATGCTACCTACTCTTCACTGAGCTCCACAATGCAACATCTATAGTACATTATCATGACTAGGCCGTGGGCTGACTGATAGTGATGATGTACAACATTTCCAGCACAAACTATAAAGGGGGGAATAGATCAATTTGTTCGCCTCAAAGATATCTTTTTAAAGGACTTACACTTTCCTCCTGTCCCTAATCCTCCCTTAAACACTACAACCACTGATATTATCTCTATTTCTATAATCTCATTTCTTCCACAAAGTTACAGAAATGGAATCAAGGTCTATGTCATATTTTGAGATTGTGTGTTAAGTGTTTATTCTTTTTATTATTATTGAGCCATAATCCAAGGTTTGGACATCCTGCAACTAAGCCAACAACTCGCCTGCTACCACAGTTTGGGTTATGACAAATAAAGCTAATATTAACATCTGGGTACAGATTTTTATATGGGATACATGCCCACACATAGTCTTACTTTAGTAGTATGTTTGGCTTTAGAAGAAACAAATGAGCTATTTTCCTGATGGTTTTGTAGCATTTGATCCTTCTTTCAGCAATATTATGAAGGATTATGTTTCTCTACTTCCTGACCAGAATTTATGGTTGTCATCATTTTTTATTTTTCATAATAGACACTCAATAGGGGAGTAACGTCATCTCATTCTGGTGTTAATTGGCATTTCATAAGAAATAATGTCTTGAACATTTTCTCGTACGTTGATTTGCCATCTCTACGGCCTCCTTGGTAAAACATCTCTTGCCCCTTTACCAAAATGGATTGTTTGCAAACTCTGTAAACATACTGGATTCTTTTGTCAAATTCAGGATTTGAACATGTAGTTTGCCACTCAGTAGTGGATCATTTCATCCTCATAACTGTCATTTTACACAGCAAAATGCTTTTAATTTTGATGAAGCCAAATTTACCCTTTTCACCCGTTTACAGGCCTTGCTTTTTCATGTCAAACCTAAGAACTCTGCCTCCTTGGCCTGAATCCTGAAGTGTTTCTTCAGTTTGTAAAAATTCTGTGATTTTATACTTTTAAGACCATGGTTCTTAAGACCAGGAAAGATGAACCCTTCAGGACCAGTGGTGAGAGTGGCAATACCGGGAGGGTGGAGGGAAGGTGAGATAGAAAGGGGGACCCAATTACAAGGATTTATATATAACCCCCTCACTGGGGAACAGACAACAGAAAAGTGGGTGAAGGGAGATGTCAGACAGTGTAAGACATGAAAAAATAATAACTTATAAATTTTCAAGGTTCGTGGGGAGGGAGGGAGGGGAAAAAATGAGGAGCTGATACCAAGGGCTCAAGTTGAAAACAAATGTTTTGAGAATGATGATGGTAACAAATGTACAAATGTGTTTGACACAATGAATGTATGTATGGATTGTGATAAGAGTTGTATGAGCCCCCAAGAAAATGATTTAAAAAACTACAAGGTCAAGATACAAAAATTATTTGTATTACTATGTACTAGTAATAAAAAAAGCTAGAAAACTTAAAAAAAAAAAAGACCGTGGTTCATTTAAAAAATTTTTGTATGAGGTTTGGGATTTACATGTGATTCATTCTTTTGATTAACTGCTCCCAGCACTCATTGTTTAAAATGAACTTTGCTCCACTGAATTGCTTTTACACCTTCGACAAAGACAATTGGCCGTGCTATTTGGGGGTTATTCTGGATTCTGGTATCTTCCAATTACTTCTATCTATCTATCTATCTATCTATCTATCTATCTATCTATCTATCTACCTATCTATCTTTCATCTACACACACACACACACACACATCACCAATCCTATGGAGATTTGATGATTGTTAGCTGTAGTAGCTTTTAACATCAGTATTTGTCCTTCCTATTTAATATTTTTCCCCAAAATTGTTGTACCTATTCATATAAGTCTTAGAATAATTTAATACATACCAGCCAATCCACAGGAGATGATCCTGTGAAGATTTACAGCCTCAGAAACCCACAAGGGCAGTTCTACTCTGTCCTATAGGGTCTCTATGAGTTGAAATCCACTCAGCGGCAGTGGGTTATAGCTACACAACACCTGGATAACCTTTTGTTTTCTTTTATAACCCAACTTACTGCTATTGAATTGATGCCAACTCATAGAAACCCGACAGCACAGGGATGATTTAACCTTATGAGTTTCCTAGTATTTAGTGCTTTACAGGAGTAGAAAGCCCTATCTTTCTCTTGCAGAGCTGCTGGTGATTTTGAACTGCCAACCTTGACCACTCTTAACCACTATGACACCACTCTTATTTTCTTTGATAGAGACCCTGGTATGAAGTCTTAAATGGAACAAATATGAAACAACAAAAAAATTTAAAAGACATCTAGAGCATGGGGCCATGTGCATGTCTCTTTGGTTTCTTTACTCAGTCTGTAACACATGCACTATGTCTTTCTCTCTTGATTTTTTCCATCAGCATCATATGGCCTTTAGTATACAATTCATACATCAATTTTGAGACATTCACACAAATGACATATTATTTATTGCTCCAAGCTCATTCTAGTCGACAACAGGATGACTTTGTCATAGTTTCGAACCTCACCTGCCAATCATGGGTGAAGAGAATGTTCTGGAAGTGGGAGAGGTGGATCTTCAAGCAGGACTTTGATGGGTTGAATTGTGCACCACCCACACCACACCCCCACCTATCCAAAATCAGTATTGTGAATTCTCATCATTATACCTGTGCTTTTGATTCCATTTGGTTTGGTTTATTGATGATGTTGTATTAAAGTAGGGTGTGTTTCAAGTCAATTTCTTCTGAGAAATAAAAGGACATGACAGAGCCAGACACTAAATAGGCAAGCAAGCAAAGATAGGGGGAACATGTCAGATCATATGAAGATCACGAAGAAGCCAAGAAATAGGAGATTAACCATCCCCTGGAGCCCACAAAGAGAGAAAGCCTCCCCCTAGTACCAGGGCATTGACCTTGAACTATAAGTTTTCTAAAGCTGAGAAAATAAATATCTGTTGGTTAAACCCCCTTACCTATGGCATTTAAGTCATAGCAGGTACTAGATAGCTAAGACAGAGGTTTGAAATAGGAGGAATTGTGAAAGAAAAGTTAGACAAATAAACCCAAGAATATTTTTGCTTACTAAGTGATACATTCAGAGGACAAAAAATGGAAGCTAAGATGGTATCTGGTTATATTTGTATGCGCTGTGGAAGGATCTATGATTTAAATTATCACGTAAAGATGGAAATTCCTCCGTGAAAGAGTACTGGTTAAAAATGAGATGCGATAAGGAAGCAATATGTAGTGGGAAGATTATTAAAATTTCTCATTATAAATCCCTTCCATATTCTGTTATATAAAAAGTTATGATTTCTATACAAAGTCATACAACAATATTTCTACTCACATTTTCCTCTGTAAGACCTGATTCTTTACCTGTCATAACGTGCTAATAAAGCCTGCTGTGAATGGTACCACAGAATGCAGAAGTAGCAGCCACAACAGAGATGGCGGTGTTCATCTGGTGACTGTAGTCATTTAAGTTTCAGTTCTCGAACTCATTGCCATCAAGTTGTTGTCAGCTCATAGTGACCCTACAGGACAGGGTAGAACTGTCCCTATGGGTCTCCCAGACAAATTCATTATGGGAGTAGAAAGCCCTGCCTTTCTCCATCAGTGGCTAGTGGTTTTAAACTGCTGGCCTTGCGGTTAGCAGCCCATAGCATAAAACTATTCTGCCAGGTCTCCTTAAATATCAGCAGATGATGTATTTCAGCATCATGTGTTAATTTCATTATTGGAAACCCCCACCTCATGAGCCCCCCCACCCCATACACTTGAACCTTTAAATGAACTTATAGCACTGATTTGCCATAAGAATCAATAAGGACCTAAGCCCTAATCATCCTGTGGGTCCTTGGGGCTGCTAACTGCAAAAATCAGTGGTTCAAAACCACAAGGAGAAAGATGAGGCTGTCTGATACTATAAAATTTATAGCCTGGGACCCCCCCACACACACAAATAGCTGCTATGAATCAGAATTGACTCAATGGCAGTGGGTTTGGGACTTTAAAAGGAGCAATAAAAAAGAAACAACATCCCACCATCATTACATTAAATTCTATATTTACAGCAACAAAAGCATTTACTCACAACCTGCTGCTTTCCTGCACACAAACAATTAACAGAAAGTCGAAGAAGTCAATTCGCTCAGCAAATCTACCTACTTATTCAAATTTACCCTACCTCTTAACCAAAACAAACAAACAAACAAAAAAAAACCTCGTCCCCCGAAAAATACATCTCCAGATGTTAGTTCTTCACAGGGATGCCAGAGCTAGAAAGAAACCCATCCTGAATTTGGTAGGAGCCAATTCGGGGCATACAAATCAACCACTGCAAGAAGTTAGTATTTTCTCTGCAAAAAAGGGACCAGCATAAAACTTCAAAAGGGCCTGGCCGTAAGACTCCAATCAAATCCAGACAACTGGAAAAGTGCTGAGTCCACCTCAGCAGGAGACCATCGCCTCTCGGGAAGGAGGGGGCATGATTCTCCTGAGGGACATGATACTCAACCCATGCCTGTCTCAGAGTGCAAGTGAACTCATTCTTTTCTTTTAAAGATACTGATGCTCCGCCTATTCTGGTATTCCCGTTTCATAATTACATTTAAATGCCATAGTAAAGAATCTCATTGGTTAGCTATATTTTAACCAATAAATATCTAAGTGGTTGTGTTCATTCAAAGCAACTCATAGATCAGAATGAGTATATAATTTGTCTCAGTCTCCTCCCAGATCCAAAATAGGGCTGTCAAAAATTCTATCTATTAATAAACTAGGAGTTAGCTGGACAAACTCATACAGTTCAGACTGAAGCTGAGTACTTTTAAACTGGTAAGCAAATATTGTACTTTAAAAAGGCCATATTTTTGTGGTATCATAAAACCAAACATATCCCACAAGGATTAAATGGTTGGACTTTACAACACAGATGGATAGATTATTTAACAAGGATCAATAGCCATAGTTTCACACATGGAACTAATCAGACTACAGAACGCAGCCTACAGACTATATAAATGAACACAAAATTGGCATGATCTGTGGAATGGAAAACTGTTCTGCTCTGCCCCTAGTTCACAATAAAATTTTTAAAGGGGGGCGGGGTGAGACAAAGAAGGTCATTCATTCAATCAGTTGGGAATTAATTTACCTGACTCTATTCCTCAAGGGTCAGGAACAATTTATTTGGCACCACATTCATCAATCGATCCAACATCTCTAAAATGAGGATGAACATGCATGCTTTGAGTCTGATAAATCTCTCTCTAACCACAACTTTGTCACGCGAACATTCTTCCTGGGTAAAAGTCAGTGGCATGAATTGTGTTGGCAATGTTAGGCAACCCATACCACTATCTGATTCCAAGTTTTTCACACACTCTTAGAAGCTCAGTACCCATAAAACAACGATTCAATTTTTTTCTTATTAGCAACAAGAGTAATCCCATAAAAAACAATAACCAACATCCACCCAGACTTGATACTTACCCCCAGTATGTTACGGAAAATGTTCAGAGCACATTTAGGAAGCATTCCTAACCAAATATTTATTTCTGAGTTTTGACAAAGGGTGTAAATATATTTGTAACCTATGAAGTGACCGGCACACACAAATGCCTATATAATCACAGCATCCATTTCTATTCAGTAAAGGTACACACAAGACAGATAAGGATTGGAAATTTTCATTAGAAACCAATAGAACACACACACATATATATTGATCAAAAGCTTTCTTTTCCCAGCAAGGCAATTAAACTGTACATGTGCATGATGTTAAAGAGAAAAACTGAACTTCCTTTGAGCATTGCTTTAAAGGTTAGTCATAGCAACAGTTATGATTATATTAATACTTGTGATAATAATCCAAATCTGGTGATTTGTTACATACCTTGGAGGTAAGGTACTTCTGGAATCTGAAGAGTCACACAGGAACAAGGCAGTTCTATCATCAATCAGATGCAGTACTTTATTTGTTAAAACCCATTCAGCGTTCTGTTATAAACCAATTTATAGCTGATGCTATAAAGCTTCATTGAAATAGAATTCTTAAAATCTTGTGTAATAAATTATCTACCTAGAATAGTTTAAAATATAAAGACAACTGAGAGAGAGGCAACTAAGATAGACCAAACTAGGTGAACAGCAGTCCATCAGGAAATGGGACTCAGTCAGAGGATACGCGTCAAAGGAAGGTTACCAGTACTAAAAAACCTTTTGTTGAGTCTCTGCTAGAGAGCCAAAGAATGGAAGGAACCTTCTTGAGGGGAACAACATTGGATTGCAAGTATCAGAATCAGGAGGTGAGAATAGTCTCCTTTAGAAGAATCCTGATCATGTCTAAACTCCCTCACTGTGGAAGCACACCAAGAAACAGATGGAACAGAGGGGGTCAATGAGCTTTTTTTGGCGTGGGGGGGGGTGGAGTTATTTCTGATGTCAAACGATCCGAGGGTGCGGCGACTGAAGGAAGCCTTAGACACAGTAAAAATGAGTGTGCCGCACTAGTTCATCAATAGTAGTTCCCAAAGTGAAAGGCGTTAACAATATGCAGTCATCACCCAAATAATTTCAGAGAATTTGCTAGATGAGAATGGAAAACTCTTGTGGTAGATGTCAAAAAGACATCTATGGTGAGAACAACAAAAAAAGCTTCTTTAACCCTAGCACATATCACTAACCTAAATGTATACCACCATGAATTGAAGGGCCGAGTATTAAACCTATGAGAGGAAAATACAGTGGGATCTATCAAAGTATCGATCTTTATACAGCCATGGATTGACCATATATCACACAACTCAGGGTTTGATATTATGAAATGACATGCACATGACACCAGAAACAAACCCATTAGTTTCTTTTATAGGGACAGAGTTGACATTTGTTAAGAGGCAGAAATTACATGGCAATGTTAAGTTCATAAGGAATTTGCACATAAGGGGTTTGCCCGAAGCTCAAGGGAAAACTCCATTATATTTTCATTCGATTGCCAACAATTTTTTGAAGTCTCTTTGTACATACATATATACATATTCAATTCTCTTCTTACTGTGAAATGAAAGTGTCACTCACTCACTGCCATTGAGTTTATTCTGTTACAATCAATTTGTTAATATTTTTAAACTAAAAGAGGCAGATGAGTGTCTATATTAACATAACATTCATCACCATCATAATAAAAACAATTGTATTAACTACATAGAGAGGTCCCCTTCAGAAATTCTTCATGCACACAAACTCCCCACAGAGTGCTGAAGACTGTTCCCTTATCATTCCCCTGCCCACCTTTTATGGGAGAGTTTTCAAGGTGTCAGGGTTCTTGATGGGTGCTCAAGGCCACATTGCATCCAATGGGAACATTCTGGATCCAGCTGGTACAGACTGAAGGGCTTTGTTTAACCTTTTGAAGTCCGCTACACTTCTCAAGCCTTCGCAGAAGTGAAGCCCAACAAGAGTGACTTCCAAAAAAGAGAAGCCCTGACATCCATCAAAGGTTGGAAGTGCAATGCGTCATTGACATTCACATTCTATCACGATGCCTAAAGAAGAGTTGGAGAGAACACACAGTAATAGAACTGATAGAAGTTTGCAGTGCCATAAATCGGAGATCAACAAAAATCAAGAATGGCTATCAATCACAACATTTAGTCCCTGCTCTCCCCCACAGTGTTCAAAGGCCTCAGTTGTGTAATCATCAGTCTTTTTTTTTTCTTGGCATGTATACAAGTATTGTTGAGAGCCCTGAAGGTGAATATTAGTCAGGAGAGTACGTTTTAATACGTGTGTGAAACAGAAATGAACCACCACATCCTAAAATTAAAGTTTAAGGTTGGTCTCTAAATTTTCTCTCACTTGATACATGTAGCTGTGTGATGGATACCAAGCATAGGGTGCTTTCCCTGTCGGTTGCTGTTCTTTGGGACATCAAGTGGGTTTTGATTGATATCCTCCCAGTTGGCCCTGTACTCCTCGGAGATCCCCAAGAGTTTTGGCATCTATCATACCTTGAGTCTGGAAGGTTCTCAGTGCAGATCTGAAGGATAGTCTCCACCCTGACTTTCCTTTCTTGGTAGTAATGAGGTGTATTCCCTCGTTAGCTCCCTTCCCTCTTCCTTTAGTATCTCTTCTATGACTCAAGCAAGGAAGAGTGTGCCTTGCTGTACAGCTAAGACTGAAGGTATGGCTCCAGACTAATCCTGTGTCTTTGATGGATATAGGATAGGATTTAAAACACATAGTTACATCAGAACAAAAAATGGAAATCAAACACCATATGCTTGGAAAGCATGACCTGGCCATGTTAACCAACATTTTGTGGGGGGATACAATTCAATCCATGGCAATGAGATATTTAAATAAAAATAAAAGATGTGGAAGAACATGGACGTTTTTGGTTTGTTTTGTTTTTTAGTGGCGGTTTATTAAATTCCCCCCATTGAATTAACTTACTCATAGTACTCTATTCACGATGAACCAAAAATTCATCCTGGAATTTCAATTGCCCATTCTGTGTTTTAAATTTCTTCCTGTGTGGTGTTAGTAACTCACCCAGTACCAAGCCCATGAATGCCATCCCTTGCAATGGTATTCAATAAAAATGTTCTGTGTTACTAATAACTGCAGTAGCAATGGCTGTAGTACTAGGAAAAATAGTAGTAATAGTCACATTCATATTAACATGTGGAAATGATGACATACCTGATAAGCAATGGGGTAGGGCTGGCGCATGGATTTTCTCAATGAAATATCACTGCAAGCAGGTATTATCAAAATTTTTCAACATACTCTAGCACAGATAGAGCATGTAAAAGTAAGCAATTTCAAATAGGAAACAAATATGAAAATTGAAAATCAACAGAAACTCTAAAGCAATCAAATGAGCACAGAAAACACAGTGGTTAAACATCAGCGTACAATAAAAAAAACCTTCTGGGCTTTGGTTTCCTGGTTGGGGGTGTATACGGTCATGGTTTCATGGCACATTCAGTTTCATTGGCCAAATAATATGAGGGGGGTTCAAAAAGTTCATGGAGAAATGTGAGTAAAAGATAACGTACCCGCCACCCCCCCCGAAAAATATTTAAGGGGCACACATGTGTGCTTAGTGCTTTTCATCTACCTCCTATTTAGGGGAAACATCTAAAAGAAGAATTCTAGTTCAGATCCAAATTTCCCAGCTGAATGCTATATTTATTCTATTCTGTTATACTACCATTTTCAGTTCAGAAATATTGTTTTAACAATGGCACTACAAAGTGGTTGTTTGATTTGGTACTTTCTATACCTAGTGTTGAGGAGCCTGGTTGTGTAAGTGGTTTACATGGTGGGCTGCTAACCGCAAGGTCAGCAGGTTGAACCTCTAAGGTGCTCCCTGAAAGAAAGATGAGGCTTTTCAGCTCCCATTAAAATTTACAACCTATGGAACCCAGATGGGATGGGTCTACTCTGTCCTACAGGGTGACTAGTGAGAATTAACTCAATGACAGTGAATGTAGTGAGTACTATAGGTTTGGTTGAAATAAGAGTGTTTTACATAACATTGGCTAAGTTTTCAAACTGATTGTGGAAACAATTGTAGAATTCTGCTTGATGTGATTGAACTATGGAATTATATATGTATTAATTTCCAATTAATAATAAATTTAATTAAAAACAGAGATCCAGGAGCACTAAATCCTAGCTCCAACTTAAGAATATGTAGTTCTTACATCATGGCCCTGCTCGATACTGGCCCTCAGAAAGGGAACACAGAAGATATAAGTGGTATAGCAAAAGATGGTGAAGAAATCAGATGGTTTCTGGCTACCAGGTAAAATAAGTCTGGGGCCTTAAAGGCTTGTCTCCAAACAAGTGAGATGTCAACTAAGTCCACATGAAAAAACCACACAATCATCACTGTAATCTGAAGTCGAATATTAATGGTACTTAGGAGTAACTTTCTTAGGAATAATATTGATTCTGCTACTGTGGATGAAAATGGGACCAACTAATCCATGCCAAATGATTCTTCACCCTGCACCTTTGAGCTTAGAATCTACATGCCAGTCTGCCCATATTCACACATCCCCAGCAGCCTGTCATATGGAAACAACTACCACCCTGCCATCAGGATCAGCTGAGGTGCCATGTGAAAATACTTCTGAATTCTGTAAGGAAACCGAGCTGCAAAGGTCATGTTATTAGGAGGTAGGTTTCCTTATCTGGCTAAACAGATACTCTGACCTGCTGATTTCCACAACCCACCCACCTAACAATCTAACAACTTCCTCACTTTTACACAATCTTCTCATTCATACAGACGCACACAGTGAGCAGAGCGCAACAGTTTTGAGGAAACAAACAGGCGCACACATAATTGTTTAAACATTACGTTCTTTTTATACATTAGGGTAAAAAGCAACCTGATATTTACTAATTAAGGAGCTCAAGAATACAGTATATACAGGTTCTTACACAGAGTTAGAGCACACAGGAGCAAACTAAGAGGGGAGAAGAGAGAAAGAGAGAGTGGAACACATCCTGGCCCACCAAACTCCTAAGACGATATTCTGGCTCAGAGCAGCCAATGTGCAGAGAGGACCATAGGGCAGCCCCACCACAAGACACTAGTCCCTCACTTACCCTTAGCGCTACAGAGGACAGTGTGGGAATAGTGAAAGATCTGACCCCACCACACTGGGGCAAAACACTAAGGATGTGCATCAGAGCAGCAAGGGAAGCAAAACAATGAAATTAGACTTTGGGTCAGGGCATGGCAGCCCAACAGACTTGACTGGAAAGCACTCCTAAAGGCCACGAAACAGACCTGGAACTATTTATAGGCTTTTTTGTTGTGTTGTTGTTTTGTTTTTGTGTTTATTATTGTTTATGCATGCCTATCTAGATAAGATGGGAGGGATAAACAATCCGGAGAGGAAAACAACGAGACGGTTCCAGGGGGACATGGGAGAGAGGGAGACAGGGGAAAGGAAATGGGGAGCCAATAAACCCAGCTCAAACGTAAGAACAATTGTGGGGAAATGATCTAAAATCAAAGGCAAGAAGGGCATAGGATGCCTGGTGGGGCTTGATCAAGTGCAATGTAGCCAAGAGGAATTAATGAAAGCCAAATGAAGGTCAAACATGATAGTGGGACAAGAGGAACGTAAAAGGAAATAGAGGAAAGAACTAGTAGGCAAAGGACATTTATAGAGCTAAAAATACAAACCTGCACATATGTAAATATATTTATCTATAATGATAGATATAATGATAGATATAGATCTATGTACATATATTTATATGTTAAATATTAAGGTAGCATACGGATATTAGGCCTCTACTCAAGTACTCCTTCAATGCAAGAACACTTTGTTATAATAACCCAACATTCTGTGATGCTCACCTTCCCCGAAATGATCACTGATGACAAAATGGATGCATAAAAGCAAATGCGGTGAAGAAAGCTGACGGTGTCCAGCTATCAAAAGATATAGCATCTGGAGTCTTAAAAGCTTGAAGACAAACATCTAGCCCAAAAAGCAACAAAGCTCACATAGAAGCAGCTCACCGGCCTGTGTGATCATGAGGTATCAATGAGATCAGGTATCAGATATCAAAAACCCAGAACAAAAAATCATATCAATGTGAATGAGAGGGAGGGTGGAGTAGAGACCCAAAGCTCATCTGTAGACAAATGGATATACCCTCACAGACGGGTGACAAGGAAGAGATGAATCAGTCCCTGTGCAGTATAGCACCGATGGAACATACAACTTAACTCTAGTTCTTTAATGCTTCCTCCTACCACAATCATGACCCCAATTCTACCTTACAACTCCAGCTAGACCAGAGCATGTACAAGGGTACAGAGAAGAACTGGAAGCACAGGGAATCCATAACACATAAACCCCTCAGGACCAATAACGAGAGTAGTGACACCAAGAGGGTAAGGGGGAAGGTGGGGAGAGAAAGGAGGAACCAATCACAATAATCAACATATAACCGCCCCCCGGGGGGATTAACAACAGAAAAGTGGGTGAAGGGAGATAGTGGTAGTGTAAGGCATGAAAAAAATAATTTATAAATTATCAAGGGTTCAAAAGGGAGGGAAGGTGAAGGAGTGGGGGGGTAAAAATGAGCTGATTGATATCAAGGGCTCAAGTAGAAAGAAAATGTTTTGAAAATGATGATGGCAATGTATGTACTAATGTGCTTGACAGAATGGATGGATGGATTCTGGTAAGAGCTCTAAGAGCCCCTAGTAAAATGATGAGGGTGGACATTGGAGACAGGGCATGGTGCCCCAACAGGCTAGACTGGAAAACACAAGTTTTTCTTGCTTGGTATATTTTAATTT
>NW_022103917.1:0-118934 GCF_000313985.2 Echinops telfairi | reverse complement strand
GGGGGGTTTAAATGGAGAGAAAATGTTTTGAGAAACGATGTACAAATGCGCTTTACACAATTGATGTGTGTATGGATTGGTATAACAGTTGTATGAGCCCCTAATAAAATGTTTAAAAAAATGATTAGGAAAAAACAACCTTCTGAAACCTCCTCATAGTTCCACAGTTTGATAGAGGAGGAGGGTTAGGTGTTAGGCTGCCTAATTGCAGGGCCAGCAATTCAAAACGACCAGCTGCTATTCAGGGAAAGTTGTTGTTGTCTACTCTCATAAAGAGTTACAGTAATGGAAGCCCAGAGGGGCATTTCAACTCTACCGACTGGGTCCTTATGACTTGGAATGGACTGGCAAGGAAAGGTATGGGGAGGTTACTCTAGGACTACAAGGAAGCAAAACAACTTGACCAGCTAGAAAAGAACAGAAACATAAGAGGTTGAATTCAAATCACTTATTTTCTGTAGGGCCAAAAAGTCAGAATTTCTACGACTACCAATATTTACCTTCTCAAAAATATTAATTCTAACAATATTAATCATTATCTTTTCCATTCTTGAAAGCACACAAACTCATAAAGCTATGGTGTTTGTAATCATCTATGGACAATTTAACTTTATCCTCAAAACTACCAAGAATATAAAATATAGTATTATGCTTTTATCACAAGGTCTTTCTGGTTTGAATGATAAACATGTATACAAAACTTGTTACATAAAAGTAACAGCCACACATAACTTTGGATCGGTAAAATCCTTCCCACACCTAACAATAAAACTCATTAATGATAGTGATTTTCTTCACAGCAATTCAAAACAAACCTGCTGCTATTGAGTCAAGCTCACCTTATAGAGACCTATCAATACACACTAACCCAATGTTACAAAGGATCATTTCCCTATAGGGACTTCCAAGGAGGTAAATCTTTACTGAAGCAGACAGCCACATCTTCCACCACCCAGTGTAACAGATGGATTTAAACCACCAACCTTTCTGTTCTCATCTAGGTGTTTAACCACTGCACCACCAGGAATCCTACCTGAGAGTTAAAACATAAAGCAGCTTGTGCCCCTAGCCAAATGCCACAGCCCTAAATGTCCACTTGAACATGTGTCTAGGTATACATTGAGCACATACAAAACAGTGACTAATTAAATATCCCACAGGCCGAAATCAGTGCTTTAAAAAGGAGTATGTAGGATAAATTTTGTCTTGAAAAGTATTACATTGCCAATTATACATTAATGCCTTGTTGAACTAGTTAATGGGGAAATGACCAATGAGAGAAAGATGAGGGTTTCGACTCCCATAAAGATTTGCAGTATTGGAAACTCACAGGGGCAGTTCGACCCTGTCTTATAGGATTGCTATGAGTCAGAATAGACTCATGATAGTGAGGGTTTTTTTGGGGGGTGTGGGGGAGGTTGTTGTTTTGGGTGGGATAGTACATGGAATGCATCTTGTGTTCACAACTTTCTGCCATCACAATTCCAAATCAGTACTGTTGAATTAAATTGTTGTGACCAGTAGTGTTTTCCATTAGTAACAAAAATGGTAGTGATTGTTATAGAAGAGTAATAGTTTCTGCAATCACTATAGCCACAAATAAGTAATACTCAAACTGAAAAAAGCATCGAGTCATTCGGACTATCGGACAGAGTAGAACTGTCCTGCTGTGTTTCTGACGCAAACTATGGGAGTAGATAGCCTCATTTTTCTCCTGATTCAGAAATCTTAGCAATAGTTATTGCAATAAAATTAGTTATATATTGTGTTAGGCCAGGTTATCTAGAGAAACAAATCCAGGGCATCCATCTATGCACAAGAAAGAGCTTTATATCAAGGTGTAATTATATATCAAGAAGTCATAATCCCAGCCTAGGCCAACCCAAGTATGTAGTTCAATGCTCATCCTAAATCCCTCTTCACTCACCTAGTTTCATGCCAGTGATGCAGATGCCCAATGGTGAACCAGGAAACAGAGGGATCACAGGCACCATGTGGATCATGTGCAGCATCATGTGGATCCAAAGTCAGTGGAAACACATCGGGCCACCCTTGAGGCTGCCAGCATTCCAGTGCCAGCAGGAAAGACGGAGAAGGGGGCAAAGAGAGAGGGATCCCCAGAGTCCTTCAGTCTTACACAGAAGGTTACACCCTACCACTTGATTGACAGATTTGACACCACCTCTACCCAAGAGTGTCTAATTGACACACCAATCAACAGTGGTTTTCGTTGCAAGAATGGCAGTGGTATTGGTAACCTTAGGATTATTGACCTGGAGGCAATATTCCTGGGACATTCATGTCTATTTTCTCACTTGACTTTTACAGCAAACACATACCAATGAAATTCTTAATAATGGTTTGACTCGGAGTTATCCTGAGGACTGAAGAGGATATCCTCTGTGGGGCGGATGGGTGGTGGTGGTTGTAAATTTAAAAGAAAGCACAAGTATATTAGTGTACTAGCATACTTAACGGTTTAAGATTCAACATTACAAGAATACCTCTGAGCAATTGTATTCCCTAAATGCCTTCAAATGAGATCTTTCAGGAATTCTTAATAGGAGTTCAAAAATTTACATTCAGACTTAAAGTACTCTAGATGTTAGTGCTTTCAACAGAAAATTTGGCAATGCTGATGAGGACGGTAGAACTTTGCAAGCTATGGATTTAGAAACAACTTCTCTGAAAATATAAACCCTTCTTATACGGGGAGAGTTGAAAACTGCTACTCACTTAAATCACTGGCACAGCTATAGTATGTCACATACGATAGTAAAAATGATTTCAGAAAGTGTTGCTGTTAGGTGCCTTAGAGTCAGTTCTAACTCATAGCAAATAACCTATGTATAACACAAAGAAACCCGGCCCAGGCTCCTGGGTCAATGATGAAATCATTGTTATGGTAAAGCATTGTTACAGCCGCTGTGTTGATCCATCTCCTTGAGGGCCTTCCTCCTTTCTCAATAACCCTCTACCAAGTCTTCTGCCCTTTCCCACATACTGGTTTCTCTTGATAACATGTCCCAAGTAATGAGACATGTTGTTAGGAGGAACCAGTCCCTGGAGAAAGACACGATGCTTGGTAACATAGAGGAGCAGTTAAAACAAAGAAGGACCCAGACAAGACATATTGATACAGTGGCTACAACAATGGGTACGGGCATGGGAATATTTTTGAAGATGGTGCAGGGCCAAGCAATGTTTCTTTCTGTTGTGCACAAGATGGTACCAGAATAGGTACCATCATGATAAACAGAGAAAAGATTGAAGTTGCCATGGACCTCACCTTGCTGGGATCCACAATCAATGCTCACGGAAGCTCTATCCAAGATATGGAATGTCAGTTGGTAGACTGCACAACTTACTAGGAACCTGTATCAGAGGATAAACTAAATCTACTTTGTACAACTTTGTCCTATTGGCAAAAGCATCCAAACTTCTCAAAGACAAGTGAAGTTGAGCTAACTAGCAGAGTTCTAGTGTCAGTGAAATTGCTCCAGTGTCATGATTTAGTTTCTTGTGGATTACTTTCCATGAAACCTCACATGCATTCCTACCTTTATTTTCATTGAAAAGAATACTAGAAAGGTAGACACATAATAAGTAAGACTTAGACTTTCATGTCCCAAGGTATCTTAATCTCTACAAAGGATATTCAACCAGCTAGCTCCTAGGTTTTTTATGTGTTTAGGGATATTTTTGCTGCTTTGTTTTTTATTTTATTATTGCTGCAGTTGTGAATATACAAATTATACACTAATTCAAATTTCCACGTGCACAATTCAGTGACATGGATGACAATTTCCAAGTTCTCCAACCATTCTTGCCCAGCTTTGATGAGTTGTTCTTCCCCCTGTAACATAACTTGATGGCTCCACACAGTTCCTATCGAATCATTTGCAAATTTGATCGCATATTTTCCTTAACATAGCATAATGCCCAAGAAAAATAGACAGATATTCATTAAGTTATTTGGTTTTAAAAAATCTTTAAGGAGTAATTTTGGCCAAACTTCAAGGCAATGCTTTTAATGGTTAATCCATTTTCTATGGCTCTAAAATGTCTACACCTGCATTTCCCACAGTGGGCAATACTATCTCGTGTCTGTGTGTGTGTTGGGGGTGGGGGCATGCACAGTGGGACACTGCACAGCCAACTATCCAAGGAGGCTGCAAAATCAGATACCTACACTTTATCCTGGAGTCTGAGCTATGGCACAGTATTTTTGTAATTGTCAGGGGAGTGCTGAGTCTTTTCTTTTTGGCTGAAAAGGGATGAATATGTTTAAGACCCCATGGTCTAGAGTCCATATAAATTGTCATTCTGTAACTTTTGATCAAGATTCTTCTGAGGAACCTGGTCAGAATGATCAGTAATGGTAAACTAGGACCATCCAGTTCTGGTCTCATTGCAAAGGAGGCAGTTGTTCATGGAAGCAATTAGGTTCTTTCCTCTGTTATTCCAGGCATATAAAAATCAACTGCAGGGCTGCTTGCAGCCAAATCATGGCTGCTTGCAAGTTTGTTTGTTTTTATGAACCCGGGCACTACACAACACATGCTGAGGTAAACCTGGAGTATAAAACACACATTCTATTAAGCCATTGAAATGGGGATATCTCATGAAACCACAACCATAAACTTCCTAAACCAAGGAACCCAATCCTGTGAAGTGTTTGGCTCAACATCCAGATTTGATAGTGTAGAGACTCATAAAATTGTTGGCAATGGTGGCTAAACTACTAAACGAAGAAATTGGGGTTAAAAAAGATAAAGAATTGGAGGGGGACAGGAAATAGAGGAGGGTGAAGAGCAGAGGAAATGGAGGTGCAAGAAGAAAGGGAGATGGTACAGGAGGAGGTAGGGTAAGTACAGAAGAGGATGGAAAACAGGAAGAAAAGGTAGCAATACAAATAAGAACAAGAAGCTACATTCCAGGTAATGTCAGGGTTTTCCAGAGGTGTTCTCATGTGATCCTTGTTAACAGTGCTGCATCAGTGAGTATTATACGAACACACTAATACAGATGTCACAAGGATCATTGAGGGAACACTAAGGACCCTTTCAGGTACTTCAGAAGCAAAGAGTAGCTAAGTCATTATATTACAAGATAATATGACTTATCTAAAAAGGAAAAACTACGGATGACCTCCATTTGCTTTCCACAATCATTTTTCCTCCCATTACTAGCTAGTCCTTTTTAGTCTCCTTTAATGGCTCCTCTATCCTGTGGGGTTGTAATGTTGGGAGAACCTGGTTGCAGTCTTGCAATCTCTCCTCTTTTCTGGACTTACCCTCATTCTTTGGAGGAGCATTTCTCATGTCACGGATTTAAATGCCATCTCTATGTCATTAACAGACAATCCATGGCCACCTGGGAGACACTAGCTGCAACAATAGTAGGTGGACGTAATCTGACCTACTCCGACTTTCCAAGGGAGAAGTATAGAATTCCTTAGGTCAAGGCTGATTTCTTCCAGGTAGAGGTAAGACGAGTCCCCACCATCTACCCTCCTCACCTATCCTGACACCAACCATCCCTCCTCCCTCCCCACAGCACTCTCCACATCTCTACTGGGTTCCATAACCTGTTCCAACAGCCACAAAGGCCATGCTCATGATCGATTATGAGGTGTATTAGAGTGTAACAGGACACAATTCAGGTTTAGAAATGTTCAGGATACAGTGCTTCGGTCAAGACGGCCTCTTCTCATGCTGCTCCCACAGGTAGGTCTCTCCCTGGTCGTTGGCTTCTGCCATGGCTTCTGCCCTGCTGGACCAAAGTGTAACAAAGCTCTTTAGCTTTTCCAATACTGCCAAAAAGACACTCCATTCCACCAGCTAAGTCTCTGCCGTAAGGCACTCACATCTCTAGCTCTGTAGCCCAGGAAGCCCGCTCTGCCAGTCTTATTCTCTGCCAACATTTTTCTTATATTGCTTCTCACTTACTCACGGTCTGTGTTATTAGTTCTCTTTCTGTCTGCTCTTCAAATTTGAGCTCAGGCAACTCAGGTCTAAAGGGTGTATTCCACTCTTGGCATCTGCAGTGAAGGTCATGAGACCCTCCTTCCCACCTCTGAAATGGCTCATTTAAAACCTAGTGAGACAGCAAAAGTGACCAATCTCCAGATTATACCTTATTTGCATGGTCACATGTACCTTATTTACATTATTAACAAGCTATTCAATCCCCCTGAAGGATTAAAAATACCTCACATTTACATAACCCTATCCAATCATTTGGTAGGAATTAAAAAGATAATGCGTCCCAGCCTCAGCAACTCACAGGGGCAGTTCTTCGCTGTCCTATAGGGTCACTATTGAGTTGGAACTGTCTCCATGGCACTGAGCGATGGCTGCACTCCATTAGCCTACTCACATCCTACCTGCATGTCAAATACTCCCCTCAAATTTAACTCATCCATTGTCCTGTCTTCCTTGATTTGCCTGGAGAAAGAGGCAGTCATCTCCTCTCATACAGATTATAGCCTCAGAATTCCTATATAGGGTCCCTATGAGTCAGAACATGGCAGTGGGTTAACGTAATTGCAATGGAAATGCCTCCATCTTGTTGTAGTTTGGCGCCATCAAATAGGTTCTGACACATAGGGACCTTCTGTACAAGAGGACAAAACACTGCCAGGAACCGCACCATCCTCACAATTGTTCCTGTGCTTGAACTCATTGTGGCAGCCACGGTATCGATTCATCTTAATCAACAGCAATTCCATCCTTCCAATGGTATAGGACAAAATCTTTGCCATCCTTTCTCTGCCACCTTTTCTACCAGGTTAGGCCTGTGTTGTTCAATGTAGTCACTCTTACACACTAGCCTTATCAGCCCGAATAGTCGAAATGTGTTTTTTGTCTAAATTATGATGTGCTGTTGTCATCAACCTGACAACTAAATAAAAGGGGGAAAAGAAGAATATCAAATAATGATGTTTGGAGCACAGATGATAAAAAGTTGCATCACTTTAATTGCATCTGCATCATTTTGCTTTCATAGAACTATGAAGAAAATTTAAATTACATTTACAGCCCTTGCTATGTTTCTATTGGACAACGATGCCTTATAACAAACTGTTTTTAGGAAGTTTGATTTTCACAGGACTACATCCCTTAATTGGTTGACATTCATGTCACTGCTTCTCAGAACAATGGTCAACAAACCCAAAGTGAAAAATGTGTAGAGGTTTGGAGAGGGTAAATGGAGATCAGACCTGAAAACAAGAAGTCTTCAAATTTGCTTTGCTTGGTAATTCAGAGACAGCATTTAGTTCAGGTGACACTACATGTTGTATGGTTATACCATTGGAATTTGTCTAATATACAGATATCATATCAAAACCCACCAAACGCACTACCATGGAGTCAATTCCAACTCATAACAATTCAACATAAGATTTATGAGGATATTAGTTCAATTGATGATGTGGAAGAAAAGCTTGCTATCAGTGTTTATGTTTCAGCTTTCTGAAATGGCTTGCTTGTTTGGCCCGTTCTATGGTACTACTGAATATTACATTATCTAAGGATCTCTGGTGGTGCTGTATAAGGACTCCTGGTTGCATAGTGGTTAGGAGTTGGGCTGGTAACTGCAAATGTCTGCAGTCCAAAATACCAGCCACTCCAAGGCAGAAAGAGGGAACTTTCTACTCTCATAAAGAGCTACAGTCTCAGAAGCAAGGGCAAGCCTACTTGTTCCTATAGGGCTGCTATGAGTCAGCATCGACTCAATGGCAATTGAGTTTGTTTTATTTCTCAGAAACATATATGAAGAGAAAAGGCTCAATGATTGCAAATAAACACACTGTTAAAGTTTTAATACCCATACTGAGAAAATCAAGAGCCTGTCAGAATAGGTAGAAGGTAGCTCAAATCAACAGAAGGACATTTCCAACAGAAGGCACTAAATTGTGGATCAGGCCACTATAGTAATGCAAAGGTTATGAAAGTGAAATTTATGCACAGTCCATATTTATGAGCAAATCCCCATGAAGCCTGTTACACTAAAAATGTGAGGTACTTAGTGATGCAAAATAACAAACGTGTACTACTTTGCCACACACCTAAAAACATTACTATTTTTATGTCGAAAATGTCCTAGTGCATCTGGAAATGTTTCTTTGATGTGTTTTTTGATGCACAGAAAGGGACACTAGATACTATATTCTAGAGAAAACATTTAATTTACTGACTTTAATTATAACCTGTCCCAAAGTGTTCTGACTTACATAAAAATTGGACTTTTATACAGGCTTCTCAAGAGAATTTCTTCATAATCTGGGGACTTCCTATATTTCTTCAAGAATTCACTGAATGATCATCCTGGAATAGAACTTCTAATTGAAATGGAATAAAGCAAATTATAATTTTGCTACAGGGGAGTACAATGAAATCTGTGGTTCTTTTCACATCCTCCTGCTCATTCTACAGAGGTTAGTGTAATGAAATTTAAAACATGAAAAGTTAAACGTCCAAGGGGAATAGCCATAAAGTAATATTCAATGCTAACAGAATATGAACCATATGTAAAACCAAAAGACAAGTCCATCGAATATTTAAATTTGCCTAATTACACATATTTGAAAGAGTGCGGGTGGGCAGTGATTAAAGCACTCAGCTGCTAATTGAAAAGTCAGCAGTTGGACCCCACCAGTCATTTCATGGGAGAAAGAGGTCACATTCTTACTTCCACACAGATGGCTAATTACAGCCTTGGGAACTCTATGGGGTAGTTCCATTCCTATAGGACACTCTAAGGTTGCTTTGAATAATTGACTGAATGGCAGTGGGCTTAGTCTGGTATGTTTTGCTCATGTTTGAGGATTATTTTCTTAGTTTATAACCTAACCACCACGCAATAAGAAAGGAAGCTAGAATGGAGAGTTCATGGAAGAGATAATTCATTTTTAATCTATATTTGCATAGCATCACTCCATTAAGGTGAAAGCACATTATACTTTTTAATGTATAAAATATCAATATATTTTGAAATACAAGAAATCTTTAGCCATTCACTTTCTATGGAGCCATGTGTTTTTAAAAAATGGGTGACATTCACAAATTGAACACAGTCCTGCTCTCTACAGAGGATAGAATATTTTCTCCTTGCTTTAATTGTAACAACTGGAAAACAAGTTTTAAAAAATCCTAGAATTTTAAAAAAATCCTAGCTATTTACTTAAAGCTTTTTCAATGAACTCAACACACAATCACAGAATCCCCACCATTACCCGGGGAGGGAAAGCATCCAGATTCTACACCACAGCTTTGTCCTGAGGGTTCCATGAGACAGTGGTATGTGACTTCATTCTGTGATCTCAAAAGGGACACTACCTCACTTTGTGGGTCCTGATCCATCATGATGCAGTCTCCTTCCTAACCTGTAGATTGCCTACTTGGAAACTTAACGAATCTCATGATTTAAGGTCAGTCACATAATTCATTTGTCAATAGGGAGTAGATGGTCTCTAGCGATGCTGTTGGTCAGAAGGTTGCCGACGCTGCAACATGAACTAACACTCACTCCAGAATGACGACCATTTGCACTGAAGGGAATATCCTGGTGCTGAAGGCAAATGACATTGTGGCCTCATTAATATAACAAACAAAACCCTATACACAGGGACAACGCCTTGTATTCCCACAGGTTTTAGTCAAGACTAAGGTGACCAAACGTCCTGCATTTGGCGGGACAGTCCCAATTTTTAAGAATTTTTCCCACATCCCGCGGCATTTAAAAAAAGTCCTGATTTTTGGAAAGAATGCACGACAAGCTAGGGTATACAGTTTTTGGCTGCCATGTGGCTATTTTGCCAGGATATGAGTTTTGTCAATGGTGTCCCACTTTACCAATGTTAAAATCTGGCCACCTTAGTCAAGACACAATGCAATCCATTAGTCAGCTTTCCTGGTTATAAGGGGCCTAAAACCTACTGAGATAGTTAAAGTTTATTGTGCCAACCTGGCCAATAAACACATGTGGGGTTAATTAAAGGGCAAAGAGATAAATGGCTCAGTAAGACTTGCCTTCTAGTTCTCTGGTCTCTTGCTTCCTGATGGTCGGACCAGGGTGCAGCTGCCTTAACCAGTTCCCTGTTTCAGCTGGCAAGAATCATTTCCTGCAAGACATCCCAGAGGAGAAGTCACATGAACCTATTGCGATGCAGCCCTGGGTGCTGGAGCAGCCGTGTGGAGACCCTGCCAGTGCTGAGAGGCTTACACGCTCACTGACTTGGCTATCCTCCTTGCAGTTGGCATCATTGCTTGTCTTTTGTGAGGTGGAGGATGACATTGTAGATTGGTGTCGGACATACGGGCTAATGTTGGACTTTGGGCTTGGGCAGCACTGGATTGGGATGCTTTCTTAATGTACACTTAGCCTTTATATAAAACTCTCTTTTACATATGAGTTTCTGTGGATTTGTTTCTCTAATGTACCCAGACTAATACACCTATCTACATGCTATAATGATTTCCCACAACAGCAGAGTGATTAAGATTACAACAGAGTGATTAAGAAGCAAAGGGGCACACAGCTCAATGTCTGTCCATTGACTGTTAATTGAGATGTCAAGAATTGACCAAGACCCTTCAAAGCTGATTGAGTAATTGCCCAGGCCCTGAGCAACCATAGGGGCACCTCTTGTAATTATCCTCAAACAACGAAAGTACATGAAAAACTGAGTGATTTGTAAGGGATGTGAGTAATACATTTCTCTGATGAAGTTGACCTGAGCCAACCCTCTCTACTTCCTGCCCTTCCAGAGACACCTTTCTGAAGTGTGCCAGGAAGAAGAGAAATGAGTTAGGTGGTTCTCAAGCCAAAACCAACCAGGATTCTCTCTAGTAAATAACCTTCCCTTCAGATCAGAGCAACCTTCACTTTTATATCCATCTCCATATGCTAGAGCTCTGTGGGTTGGAAAAGCATGCTATACCAGCATCTGTGCTTGTTGAGTATTGTTTGATTTCACTGTGCAGTCCTGGACAAAGGAGTACACGTGAGAACATCTTTCTGGGAATATACTCATCAAATTTAAGAAGGAAATGGACAGTAAAAAATAGGTAAGATTTAACTATCCACAGAGAGAAACCTCAACACTTGCTGGTACTGCTGAGAACCATGGACAGGAAAAGATGGGAGTCTGTTCGTTTCACTCTAATCTACACAAAGCATCAACTCTGTTATTTATTTTGGGGTGTCTCTTCTACCTCTCTCGCATACTCCTCTCCTCACCATCATCCTGTTAAGTTAGTACCCAGTGCCTTCTACATGAGACGACGGAGAGGGTTAAGCACCTGGCCAAATAAGAGCCACCGAGGGAGTGAGAAGACTGGGATGCAAATTAATTGGTGTGTCATCAGAACGTGGAATCCTTCCTTTTACACCTTAGTTGTCTGAATGACATGTGTATCTGCCCTGTGAACAGAAATCGATTGTGACTTCATGAATGCACTTCCGCCTTCTCCTTTCATGTTTTGGCTACAGTGGCAGGTTGTTTATGAGGGGAGGGCAGATTTTAGTTTCAAACTTAAGCGCTGAGCTTTCAAAAGGAGTCAAATCCCCATAGGTCTGTGAGCAGTCTTTAAACAGACTTTGCCTCGTTAAGTATGGCAGATGGCAAGAAACTGTGAGCAGAATATAATAATGATGTAAATTTTTTTAAACCCCAAAATGGTGTTTGATTCACCAAATGAAATCGTTCGGAAGGTTACACTTTTTGTATTCACATCAAAGCAGACAACAGCGGCAGGATCCCAAATCTCAATAGACTGAAATAACAAGAGCAGTAAATTGAGCCAGGTGTGAGTTAATGTAGCTAAATGTGAAGCCAGTATCTGGGCCAAAATGAAATACAAGTACAGGACTACAAAGATGGAACTACACAATTGCTTTGTTGCGAAGGGTAGTATCATTGAGGAAGCGAACAGCATGATGAAGCTGCTCAGTATGATTACGAGTTCAGGTGAAATCAGAAAGATATTACATAGAACAAAGGAGAAGATTGTTTCTGTGTGTGATGGCCAGGCCCTTACATAATTTCTGACTTGGCTTTGAAATAATGGTGACAAGCTAACTTGCATCTAGAGTTAAATGGCAGAGTTTGGAAGCTCTGTCAACAGAAGAACTTGAGGTTCATTGACTGTGGCAGTTACATAATCTCCAGTCAACTTGAGAAGGGGTGGAGTCTAACCTGTCGATCAGATCACAGTTTGATGACCTCATTTGGAGGTGTGAAGGAGATAAATAGCTCACTGGAAGCTAGACACACTCTCTCTGCTTTGTCTTCCTTCTGACAAGTGATGTGGAGCTACACTGATGCAGCCAGAGCCCTGGAGCTACAGGAGCCACATGGATACCCACACCAGTGCTGAGATGCTTACCACTCCTGGATCTAAAAGACTTTCCACCCACTGGCCTGTGATCTTCCTGCATTCAGCATTATTGCATGGATGTGAGTCTAAATGGGTACTTAAGACTAGTATCAGACATATAGGTATTTATTTGACTTATGGACTTGATCTAGACTGGGATGGGATGTCTTCTTAATATAAAGCTACCAGACAGGGTTCGATTTAGCAACAATGAAAAAATACAACTTTCCTCTAGTTCCTAAATGCTTCCTCTCCACCCCCACCTCCCCCACTATCATGATCCAAATTCTACCTTGAAGTCTGGCTAGACCAGATGATGTACACTGGTACAGATAGGAACTGGAAACACAGGGAATCCAGGGCGATGATCCCTTCAGGCCCAGTGGTGTGAGTGGCGATACTGGAAGGGTAAAGGGAGAGTGGGTTGGAAAGAGGGAACCGATTACAAGGAACTATATGTGACCTCCTCCCTGGGGTGACGGAAAACAGAAAAGTGGGTGAAGGGAGACGTCGGACAGGGCAAGATATGACAAAATAATAATTTATAAATTATCAAGGGCTCATGAGGGAGCGGGGAGCGGGGAGGGAGGGGAAAAATGAGGACCTGATGCCGGGGGCTTAAGTGGAGAGGAAATGTTTTGAGAATGATGAGGGCAATGAATGTACAAATGTGCTTTACACAATTGATATATGTATGGATTGTGATAAGAGTCGTATGAGCCCCTAATAAAACAATTTTTAAAAAATAAATAAGTAAGTAATAAATAAACTACTCTTTGATATAAAGCTCTTTCTTAAACACATGAGTATCTCTGGATTTGTTTCTCTAGTCAACCCGGACTAACACATTGGATTGGTGAAAGAGGTACCTTAGCAAGGACAATAACTGTAAAGACTCTTAGGGGAAAAAAGATGTGGTTCAAGAGGGACAAATTCGGAGCCCAAATCACTTTGTGACAATTATAAGGAAGAAGAGTGAGCCTGGGTATTCAAATAAACTCTGTACCAGTTAGAATCATCCAAAAACATCCTCAAGTGATAATGATGTCGCAATCTTGAGAGGATGGATGACCACTTCTCCAAACACACTTGTTACCACATTGAAAGGGCCAGTCTTGGAAAATTGCAAAGGGCATTTCTGATTCTGAGACTCTACAAGCCTTTCGGTCTTCCTCAGTAGGTGTCTGAACATTGTTGTCTGTGATGTATGGAGATGGACTTTTGTAGGGTAGGCTTTGTATAACAGAATGGGAAAGGAAACACACACAAGAAAGCATGGTTCCACGTTAAGGCAGAGTCATAACTGTGTCTTTGTAGCACATATAGCCTTCAGTTAGAGATGGGTAAGATGGAAACCTAAGGGACTACATCCTCTCTTATATAGTGTGCAGAGAAGGGCATGTCTAGTTGGAAAATATATGCCATGAGCACACGAAGATAATAAAAAACGTAGCCAAGTCTCCATGGCTGGCATAAGTGGCTATGAGTGTGAAGTGGAGACAGTGAGGAAGGCCTGGAGCCAAGCATTTGTTTGGAAGGGTAGCAAAACGATTCCTCCAAAGCTGAAGCTGACTGAAAGAAAGGGGAAATGGATAGAGGAGACATTGCAACATTGCTCAGAGATATTGTGAACTAGAGTTGATAAATGGTCCAGGTGCTGAGGACCAAATATGGAGTGGTTTCTTGGCAGGGTAAGTACTGTGACAGATGGTGTTTACTTGAGAGGAAGGAGAAGCGATGACTGTTTACTTCAGTATACAAGGAGTAAAGCAAAGGAATTCAAAGTATCTAAGAAGCGTTGGAGGCAACGATTTACTTCAGAGAAGTCATTGAAAACTCGGTTACACAGTATGACCCATGGGTCTCCTTAGCAACCAGTGTCACAAACTGAGCTCTAGCAATGGGATTGTTTTCCTCAGGTGGGTTTCGCAGTGTTCCTAAATGTTGCTGTTCCTGTTAGATGCTATTGAGTCCGTTCCAACTCTGATCAACTCTGTGGACAGCAGAAGGGAGCACTGCCTGGCCTCAGGCCACGCTCACAATCCTGGCCATGCTTGAGGCCATTGTTCCAGCCACTTGGTCAATGCATCTCCTTAAGGAGGTGGCTGAGCAGTTGGCCAGGGAGGCCAGAGAAACAGTGTTGAAACAAAGCTTGCCTGGCCCCAGGAGAAGATAGATTTCGGGCAACCATTAACACCACCCATGGAACCTACTTGAGCAAAACAAACAGAGGGAAGAAGAGAGACAGGGGCAGTAGCAAGTCCCCACTGTGCCCCAGGATTGTGCTAGACTTTTTTTTGGGTATCTCATTAACACTCATATTAGCACTGGTAAAAGTATTACTGCCCACACTTTACAAAGACAGGAACACACTCCCAGAGGTAAAGCCACTTGCTAAAAATCACACAGATAAAAAGAGGGGAGGAGGGGAGGACAGTTTTCAAATCCAGGATATGCTTACAGAATAGTTGATACTGGAAATCTCATGCAAATGAGAAAACAAAAATCCCAGTGAAAAATATGTCCAAAAGAACGTTCCTAACACTATCCAAAACTCAAGGCAAACCCACTGCCATCGAGTTAATTCTGACTCAGAGTGACCTTAAGGACACAGTAGAATGTCTCTTGTGGGTTAATGAGACTCTAAAAGTGTATGGGAGCAGATGGCCTCATTTTGCCCCATTGGTGCCAGTGGCTGGTGGGGTCTAACTGCTTTACTTTGCTCTTAGCAGTCCATCATGTAACCCACTACGTAGGAGAGAAGAAATCACAGGAACAGAAAGCAAGGAAGTAACTTACCAAAAATGCACCATATAGAAAGCAATTGGCTGCGTTTCCAACACCACTTCCCAGCTAGCCCCAGAACCTTGGGGACAAGGCTGGTCCTACGTGCGGGAAATGAAAGACAAATTGTCCTGAGAGTGACAACCCTTGGCAGTTTTATCAGTCAGCAAAACTCTCCTACTTTTTCTCTTCCCAGCTCTTAATAGCAACAAAAGAGCACAAAGTACTGGCCAACAAAGGGGAGGGGGTGCAACTTCAAGCGGAAGCTGGACAAAGACTCCAAGAGGAGAGCAGAGCAGAGCAGAAGTGGACAGGACAAGGTTTCAGGACAGTGAAAGGCAGTTTGGAAGCTGGAAGCCACTTCACTCGAGCTTGGACCACACAGCCTGAGTCTAGATGCTAGCGCTATTGACAGGGGTTGGGTGTTGTAGGCATACACCTGCCCTAATAAATGATCTGATGAACAGAATGAATATTACAGATCCCCAAAGGCATCTGCCAGGAATTCATAGTAAAGCTAACAGGGAGCTGGTGGCAGTGATCCAGGACTTTGGAGATGTCCCACGGTCGAGTATTTAGGTCTGGAAACAAAGACATACTGAAGTTCTACTAGGCTGTGGTCCCTTTGAAGACCTGCTCTGGATGGTAGCAATCAGCAAGTCATGTGTAGGGAAGCCGCTGCCTTGGGAGACGGTGGGTGAAGGTGGCCGATGAAAAAGATCCAGGTCCAAAGATTCCAAGCACAAGGCCCCAAAAGCATTGGCCTGAAGATGGGACCATCCATTCCATAATAAACAAAACACGATGGATACGTCACCTTGTTGGTTTTTTCCTAAGTGGAAAGAGAATCAGGGAAGGCAAAAATTGCCCAGCCCCACTACCCAAGTTTTCAAGCCAGCCGGGCCAATCAAGGGAGTCCAGGGAGAGCCACGCAGCCATTCTTGCATGTGTTAATATCCTGACATTACTCCAGCCTGTGATTTACTTGAAATGTTGTTTTCTTAACAGGACCTACTAGGGTCGTCTGAGACTTACACAGGCAGTGGGAACCCTGGTAAATAAAAGCTGAGAAAGATCATGTAAGATTGAAACAATGACAACAGCAACACCCACGAAATGTACAGAAACTCCAAGTTTGTTGGAGGGATGAAAAGGGGAATGCACACTGGAAACACCACTGTGCCAGCGCAAGCCGGGTGGGCTCAGGAGACAGTGAATTCCGCATTACTCCCAGCAGAGGGGAAACGTTGTTTGGTGAGAAGAGAAGGGGCTTGGGTTGCACTGCATGTCACCTGCTTCTTCAGAGAAAGACTGCATGTTATAAAACAAGCACGAAAGCTCCTGTGGCGTACCGGTTACTCTGGAAAACAGTATAATGACACTCTAAATTCTTGTTATCAAGTCTGTCGACTACATTAAGGTGAACATTATCATGTGGCCTGGCGTTCTGGATGTTGCTCCTGTCTGACTGACCCATCACCAAGACTAAATCAGCCCAGCAGGCAAATTGCTCCATTTTCAAAGTACCTGCTGCTGATTTCTGAATATTTCTGAATTAAGACAACACATTGCTCAAAATCATGCTGGGTCTGATTCAAGGATTGGAAGTCCTATCTATGCAGCCAAAGCCAATTAAATGTCACACTTCTTGGCTTGAGGTCAGGGGTTATCTCCCATTTAAAGAGAGAACTCATCTAAGCAGCAAGTAATAGGAGTACCCTGAGTCAGAAAGTTCTACTATAAAATCTTAAGATCCTTGTTTAAACAAACATATCAAAACCATAAGCTATTATACCCCAACTTATCCTCTGTCTAGGTCTATATACCTTCTGAAGGCAGTGTTTTCATTTCTAACCCTCCCAAGAGAATCCCTCACTCTTTGATTTATACTGCATTAAAACAAGCAGCTTTGGTATCCTCCAAGAACTAAATTGTATTCCTTTTAAATGTTTGCGTTTGGGTGTGGAAATTAGAGTAACAGAGCAAGATCTGAGCTGCAGGGTGGATGGGGTAAAGTTTTCTCCCCACCCCCACAAAAAATTCTCTTAGGACAGCCCCTGCTACCCCTGAAGAATAAAATGGGTGGATTATCATGATAGAGGGGGAAATACCTCAGTAAAATTTCCCTCATCAGTGTAGTTTTTCCATTTTTTTAAAACTTCTTCCTAAGAAGCACCCACGATTTCCCCATGTCCTATGCGGAAATCTATTAAGATGACACTTTTGGAATCCCAAGAACCAGCTGCAGTAACTTTCTGAGCTGACCTGTCTGCCTTGAACGACACTGGACTAGCGAATCCACGTGGAAGCCAGTTTCCTTTCACAGGGATCGCCCGATTCATAGCAGTAGCAAAATGACAGTGATGAAGTAGCAACGAGACTAATGTTATGGTTGGGGGGGTCACCACAACATGAGGAACTGCACTAAATGGTCGCAGCATTAGGAAGGTTGAGAACCACTGATTTCGGCAGAGGCGGTTTGAAGCCCTGCCTAGAAAAGTAGCATTCCATGAGTCTTCTTGACCTGAGTACCTGCTAATATATATTTTCAATTAATTTGAAAATCATACTTTACTGGGCTAGTCATTTGTCCTGGGAAGACTCCTGGCAGCTAGGGATCAAGCCTTTGCCCCGAGGGGCTTTGTCTAAGCCCTTCTCACCAAGAGCAACTCCATGCTGACTACTGGTAAATTCTTTACATTGGAATAAAGCAAAACCACAATTACCACGAACTACTTTCATGAGGTTTGTTTGAAATGACAACAATGTATTCACTACATTTTCAGCTACTTTTCTGTTCAATCAAAAAGAATGTATTTTTGGCTTGTTCTGAGGCTTGAACTAACAAGCTGTCCCAACAGTGGAATACTTATCCAGGTGCTTCCTTGTCTTCGTTACCAAATGAGATCAAGGCCTTGCTATTTTACTGATGGGAATACCTAAAAGTAATGGATTAAGGAATCTCTCCTACCTTCTGTTTTCCTCAGCAGAGTACACACTTGAGACGAGAGGAGGCAAGGTGTACCGCACGCCAGTACAGCAACAACACATAAGCAGACCACACCAAGCTCCCTGCCACTGAATCAATAATGATTCATAGCAACCCTATAGGACAGGGTAAAACTGCCCCTGTGAGTTTCCGAGACTGTAACTGTTTACAGACGTAGAAAGCCCTGTCTTTCTCCCTCTAAGTTGCTGGTAGTTTTGAATGTCCAACCTTTTGGACGGCAGCCCGATTCGTAACCACTAGGCCACGCGGACTCCTGCAGTGAAACACAAAGATCATAATCCTGGAAATCAGAGCATCAAATGAAAGGTAACGGAGTAGGCTGAATATGGACTGGAAAAAGAAACAAAATAAAAGCAGAAAATGAGGAAAGTCATGGCCTGGGGGCCATCTTGCAATGGCCCTTTTGTGACTCCGAGGGCATGATGATCCAGAATAGCCATTTTTAAATTCGGGAGGCAAAAATACTTGGGTTAGGAGATGTCAACTTCACAGGATTCTCAATAAGACAGAGACAGAGTATAAACAAACCCAGAACCAAGCAAGGCAGTGGGCAGACATTATTGCTCCCACTAGTTAGTCACCACCCCAGCCCTCACCATCAGCCCAGTGTCCCCCTGGGGGCAGTATGACCTACTTAGGGAAACAGGGATTTAGATCAACCACTCCAGCATTTGCCTAGCAAAAATGTTCCAAAGGCAGGAAGGGACTGGAAAAGGTGAACAGAAACAGGAAACACAGGAAGGAAGTAGAATGAGTGGTTAGTTGTGGAGCTTACAATCAATGGTATGAAAACAAAATGTATGTGAGTGGTTGAGTGGAAAATGAACTTGCTCTGTAAAAGTTTCACTCAAATCACAACCGAAAAATTCAAAAAAGAGTGCCACGAGACACGACCTAGATCACTTTCAGCTGGGTCAAGGATCTGCCCCACCCCCACCCCAAAGACACACTCCTAGCCTGTCCTTCTCATCTCCATTATCTTCAGATTATTGTGCTCACATCTGCCCAGGCGGTCTTTTTCAACGTGACCTCACGTAACACATAAAATGGCCCCCGAAGTGTGTGATCCTAAGATAAAAATACCAAGATGTGGAGCATCTGTGCCCTTATGGGTCAGGCAGCTGATGGCGCGAGGAGACAGAAATGGGTGGGGTGGCTCCAGGTCTACTCGTTTAATGCCAAAACATTCACTAACACAACTTGTTCATGAACTTTAATCACAGATGGTTAGGCTTCATAGTTGGCATTCTAATAATAGAAGAGTACGGGAAAGACAATAGTAGTAGCCTATGTGAGGATCTATTGGCTCTGGGGCATGATCATCTATGAGAAAGTAGACCTAAGGAAAGAGTGTGTATGAGACAAAATGAAAGGATACCACAAGGCCCAGAAATCTGTCACAAATGGTAGGTGACAGTATATAAAAAGGGCTGACAACTCGACTCACAGGTCCACGTAAAACATCGCCGGTCAAAGTTACTCAAAAAAGAGATCGCATTAAATGATTGGCTTTCCCATGTTTCATTCTAAATAGATTTAGCCATAAATTGAGAGAGCGAGATGAGGGTGGAGAGGCAAAGAAAAGGAGAGCATTTCAAAATCATATCTAGTAAAGAACTTTGGTGTGGTTACTGGCACATAGATGCAAATAGATGACTAAATTTAAAAGGAATTGTATTGTTAAATAAATCATATGCCTGAATGACTCAAGCAACTTGGATTATTCTAGACTTTAAATACTCCAGAGCCTCCAATCTTCTGTGATTGTGAGGTAGACTTCAAAGACCACAGTCCCTCAAGAGACTTTGCCCCCAAATACTCATTTCTGATGTGGCCAAGGAGAATAATGGACAAGTCACAGGGCTCCAAAGGGCAGCTCCAACAGCCATGGAAGTCAATGGACAAGGAGGGTTTTCTCAAAGTGAAAAATCAGCTTCTAAACCAGAAATTTCCCCCAACTCCCAGAGTAGGTGATCTGCATAGCATCTTACTGGCAGTTTTCAATATTACCCCAATCCAGTGCCCATTCACACTCATTCTCTTTTTAAATGGGAATTATATTAGCTTTAAAAATGCAAATCTCACGACAACAAGCATTCATTCATGTCTCACTCAAGGTTTGTGGGTGTGCTTCTGTAATTCAGCTTTAGGTCATTATGTGTAAACATTGGGACATAGCAGCAGCCACCAGCAACACCCTTTGCTCACAGCTATGGGGGGAGCATCCCACAATCACCAGGCCTGATCTCAGTCCACTACCCTGTGGCTAACCCGGAAACCAGCTGAGTGGGCAAATAACATTCTGCCCACATGAGCTGGCGAAGGACCCCTGGGAAAGGAAAGGAAATATCGTGAACAGATACTACAATCCACCACCAGTGTTTACTGCCCTTATTTTAGTTACTGGCTATGCCTGCAATGTGGACAGATAACCCACTGCCACCAAGTAAATGCTGACTCATAGTGACCCTATAGGACAGGGGAGAACTTCCCCTGTGGGGTTCCCGGACTGTATGTCTTTACTCTTTACGGGAGTAGAATGCCTCATCTTCCCTAGCACAAGAGCCAGCGATTTCTAATTTCAGAACTGCTGACGTGGCTGTTAGCGCAATGAGTTACTCACTACCCCATCAGGGATCCTCATGTGGGTAGATAGCTGATCTTTAACCCCAGAGGTTGCCAGACCAAAAGGAAAGAAATGAGTATCTTGACCATATGAAAACCAAAGGGCCATCCCTGAAGTATGGAGGAGTTCATAAATCTGCCCTAAAGTTCAAGTTGTACATAAATCAGAACTGTTAGGTACACTTCACGCTAATGTCATTCCTATACACCCCGAGAGTTGAAACCTTGTCAGAGGAAGCGCATAATTGGGACATAGGGCTCTGTCTCTGGGGAGGGGATGGATTCTTTTGAGTAGCAAGCAGACTATGAAGGTAGGCTTTGGCCACGCTACATGGCAGCACCCTGGGTGGTGCTAATTGGTTAACATGCGCAGCTGTTAACTCAAAGACAGGATTTCGAGTCACGCAAATGCACCTCAGAACAAAAGCTGGCCAATCTACCTCTGAAAATTCAAATCAGCTGCTGAAAACCCTGGAACTCAGAGGTCAGCCACGGGTCAGAATAGACTCCACAGCAACTCAACACATTTCCCAAACAGAAACACCTGGTTTTCACTCCAAGCAACACGTATCTTCTAGAGTCTTACTATTTTTAAACATAATTTTTTATAAGATTAAAATGTTTATTAATGTGATTATATTGGACCTGGCACACCTCACATTCTGGACATTTGTTTTTTAACTTCCACACTTGCTGTGGCCAACAATTTTGTTTAGTGTGACCTATCGATTCCTCCTCTGGTCTTTTGTCCCCTCTCTGCAACTGCCCCCAAGGCTATTGCTGTCATAATGGGTGTATCTGTGGCACCTGGCTTGGCACTTGCACATGCTCAATGGAATTTCTACTAGGGAGTCAGCACCCTATGAGGCAACCAATAACCAATGGAGTGTTTGGGACAAGTGGAGCCAGGCTCCCCTTTTCCTCTATGTAACTCCATGGTACATTACCGTATGCCTGTCTCCTTCAGGGGATTCTGAAGGTAGTCAAACTCAACACCACCATTGGATTGGCATGCCCTCCTCCTCCAGTTTCATTAACTATTCCAAGTCCTGCATTTCTATTCTGTGGGACACCTCCCCCCCCCCCCACATAGTCCAGGCTCTGCTTTCTGGTGGGAATACAGGATAAGACAAATATGAGAGCAATACTTGCTCACTGTGAACAACATGGAAAGAAAGAAACAATCTCTATCATCCCATCACCCAGAAACAATCGCTGTTCATACCCAAATCCCTGGGTCTCCACACTGTGAGATGAGCACCCAGTGGGTCTGCCCACTAACCTCCCCCACAGAGACGTTTAGACTACAAGGGCTGGTGGGCTGATTAAGATGAAATGCCACGCTGGGTCACATTGGGTGGCCAAAGTGCAATTAGAAATCCTGATCCTAACAACCCCATTTTCTTTTACCCTAAGGGTCTTGATTTATTTGGCCTTTAGTAAAGCAATTTCCACTCATTATTCTATTTCTTCCATAAATTAGTTTTAGGATGCTGAAAAACCTTTTCTAGAGCAGTGAACAGTGTCCTGACAGCAAGTTTGCAATATTTCCCCCTGTATGTGTCTCTGTGTGTGTTTTTTATATAACCAAAACCCTAAAGGGACATGAGGCTCATATTGTAATTCAAAAACTGCAGCAGGAACTCAAGGGACAGCATTCCAGGAAGCACAGTGCAGTGCGTCCATCCCTTCGGATCACGTGGAATTCAACTCCCACCCTTGATGACAGCACAGCAGTTTCATTAAGAGCAAACAAGTCGGAGTCGCTTTGGAAACTGATGGCAAAATGGGAAGAAGGCAAAGCCTTTGTGAGAGAAGGATGCAACAAAACTCTATGCACTTGGCCTCTCTGGTCATCTTCCGTGTTAGACAACAAGATGTTTTCCAGAAGACGCTCCCCAGCAGTGCTGCTAGCAAAGCTATGTCAGGGAATGCAAAAGCAGGCCGCTGGGCTTGGAAGGCCAAAGCGGAGCAAGCCTGGCAAATAAGGGCCTGCTGGCAAGTCGGAATTTCAGATTCTCAGAGCCCCCGGCCCTAGGCTGGGAGGCAGGAGGAGACAGGGTTTGGTTTCTCAACTGCTGTTGATCAAACAAGTGGGAGACAGTTTGCCTTCTTTCAGAAAAGCCACGACAGGAAAATAGAGTACCACCGCAGGGCAAATGGGGACAGTCGGCATTGCCATATTGCCATCGAGAGCTGCCTTCACGTAAGCCTGGAAAATATGCCATTTGGGGCTGCAGTGTGGCTAATAATAGCGTGCATCATTAATACTTCAAGGGAATAAAACACAATTTTCTGCGGTGAACCCCCCCCCCCACTCCATACAGGACTTTTGCAAAGTAAAGGTAATGGAAAAAAATAGATCATCATTTAGTCAGAAAGCACCTGGGTGGGATTTCAGGTTTTTCTAGTGCTCCCCGCCGCCGCCCCCCGCCCCCCGCAACGGCCCCACCGCTTAGTACAACTATGCTTTGTTGTTGTGTGCATATTTTACAAGAAAGCTGTATCAGCAGGAAGGAAGCTACTGCTTATTGGTTACTATGGGGTGGGAGGTACTTGGACACAAAGTCACTGGATTGAACCCACAAGTCACTCGGCAGGAGAGGATGAGGCTTTTTCTGCTCCCATGATGATTTACAGTCTTTAAAACCCATAGGGGGCACTTCTACTTTGTCCTGTACAGTCACTAAGAGTCAGAACTGACCCCGTGGCACCAAGTTTGGTTTTCTGTAGGTTCTACTGGCTGTTTTTCTTTTCTTCTCTTTTAAAGGTTCTCCTGGGGTGTTTCATATCCCCAGAGTAGTACCTGTTCACACCCTGTCCATTTACATGGAAAGAAAAGTTTTCAACTTCACGTTTTTTCTTGTTCTGTGATCCCTTAGAGTCTATCTGAGTATGAAAGAACGATTCAGCACACTCCTGGGCCCACTGCCCTTTTACACTATTCAGTTCTACATGGAAAATAACCTACGCGGCAAGAGTTTGCCAATACTGAGTGCATGGATACTATTCAAGCCCCTGGGTGCCACCTGCTCAGTTCTAAGGTGGCCAATTGTTGGGCCAGGAGATGCGTATGCCTGATGGGTTCTAAGTAGGATTCATTACTTCCCCAGTGGTTCCCATGGTTGGATTCCACCCACTGAAAATAGGATCTATTTCAAAAAGGTAACGTGATGGGGAGAGTGGTCCTTGAGGGAAGAAAAGAATTTGAGGAGGAGAAGCTACTTTTCAAAGGGAGGCAATAAAGGGAGAGGGAGGGGAGGATGAGGAGGAAGAGGTGGATATATAGGTAAATAAGGATGGAAAAGAGGGAGACGAAGGACTTAACCTGACACATAGAAGGCGATTGGAATCCAAATCCAGGACAAGAGGAGAGGAGAGTTGAGGTAACCTTGAAGGCAGCATCCAGAAGGAATCCACTGGGTCCAAGTTTCAAGCCATTAGGACCCCGTGTCTGTAGGCAGGCAGGACCCTGAGGCACTTCAGGATCAGATCACTCTCAGAATGGCATAAAAAACAGCACCATTTCACTAGAAATGGCCAGACTAATGCCAACAAATATCCTGATCTGTTTAGAAGGTGTGATATTTGGGGTTATCTATTACAATGCCTCAGATTGTAGTTGCCCTTCTCAGTACGTATCTTGCAAGTGCTACAGCACCCAATGATGTTAACATATCTAAAGGAGTAAGCTATAGTTAAGGTTCTCAACAGGTTCTTCCACTGAAGTGGGGAGCCTAGTCCCTCATTGTTCTTCCTCTGAGAGATCTGTTGAAACCTGTTCATTTTTGGTGACTGTGGTGACATATAAAAAACTAGTGGAACAGCTTCAAGTGTCACAGCAACACACAAGCCATCACAGTACAACAAACTGACAAACGGTTATCATAGCATGACAAAGTGACAGATACGTGCTCAAACTCTAGAACAGTATCACTGATATTGCATGCATGTACAACTTGGCTGCCGATCACCCAACAATGATTACAGAAATACATTGGCAGGGAACTGCCAGAGATACGGGCCTTCTTCAGAAGAGGACATGGAACAAGGGATAGCATCGCTGATGTCAGATGAATCCTGGCTCAAAGCAGAGAATCCCAGAAAATAGTTTACTTGTGTTGTATTTATTATGCAAGGGACAAACCAATCTGTTGGAAGAAGTAAAGTCAGAGGTTTCTTAGAGGCGAGGATGGCGAGACTTCATCTTAGATACTTTGGATTTGTTGTCAGGAAGAGAGCAGTTCCTTGAGAAGAACATCATGCTTGGGGGCAGCGGAAAAATGAGATGGATTGACATGATTGCAGCAATGGGCTCAGGCATAGGCACAATTGCAAGATTGTGCGGCTGGCTCAGGATCGTGACGTGTTTTGTTCTGCCATGCATAAGGTTGCTGTGGGTCAGAGCCTATGCAATGGCACTTCCTATCAATAATCACATCAACAGAAAACTCAGTATTCTGTGGCTGGTGAGAGATGTTGGTGAATCTTAATGTCCCCTCATAGGAAAGGTTCTACCCTAGTAACTCGGTTCTCTTGCCTGTCCCCAACCCTGAGTCTACTGTCTGGTTTGTATAGTGGAAAGGAGTGGAAAACAAATCTGAGTGTATTTCTTTTTTGCTACTGCCATCTAAGTCAATGCTGACTCATAGTGACCCTGATAGGACAGGGGAGAACTGCCTCTATGCGTTTTCTAGAATGTAACTCTTCAAGGGAGCTGAAAGCCTCTTTCTCCCTCAGAGCGCTGGTGGCTTTGAGCTGCTGGCTTTGGGGTTAGCAGTCTTAACACGTAAGCTATATGCCACAGGATAGAGAATCACCTTAAATCTTTAATTAAAGATCCCACAGGTCCCTCTACCTAGTCTTCCGACTCTTCTCACCCACTCCAGAGTAATTTCCTATAGCCCATCCACCACACAGCAAGCAGATACCACTTGGAGTAAGGCCATTTACTAATATGAATAGGGAATTCCTAGCATTGATTGACTGGGAAGCACAGAGCTCCAAACAATCCAATTTCAAATGCACAGTGGTGGCAATGCAGGAGTCATGAAAGGAAAAGATGAGATCTTTGGAATATAGTATTTTGGTAGGCGTTTAGATTGTTTATCTAAATTCTCCAGAGTGCCCACGGAACCCAGGCCCACTCTCCACTCTGAAGAGCAATCACCTCACTTTGCTTCATGAAGCACGTTTTCAGAAACAACACTGTATGACAGGGGGCCTGGATTCTCAACACTCCAGGAAAGAGAGACAAGAATTGGAGTAATAATGAAAGCAATCATCTCCTGCCGCTATAAAAAGAAGAGCTTCTGTTTCAGAACTACTGATGGTTTTTTCCCCCTCCCTCACATCACTTTTATGTTTGCTGCTAAAGCTCTTTTTCCTACTGCTGTTTATAGGTCAATTTATAAATCATAAAATGCGCCAGCTCCCACATGTGAGCTGGAGTATCTCCATTGACCCCCAGATCCCTTCATTCCTTTTCCCATTTTATCACTACATGGGATGTCCTGGGACCTTCGGTTTCTGGGTGTCAACTCCCAAGACATCCGTTTCCTGTATCAGTCTGCCAACTGAACCCCAAATAGAAGGCTGCTTGCGAAGAGCAGTCACCCCAATTTTTTCTCTCCATTTACACAAAATAATATGAACGCGAAAGAGTATCCATTGCCCAGCAATCAATGTTACTACAGAGGCTATAGCTGTGGCTCCAAACAGGAGAAATACAAGTGTGATTTAATAACTTTGGAATCTGTTCTTTGGAAATGTAGGGCATTCCTACATAAGAACAGTGTGGGTGGATTCCAAGTTTACCTGTTCCTTAACAGTACCCTTCTCAGGAGTTAAACAGAGCCAACACCTGATGGCGCTGGCGGACAAGGGTTGTACTGCTAATCTTTCACTTGGTAGTTCAAGCCCATCAGCTCTGTCTGGGGCTTGGCTCTAGACCAGCGGTTCTCAACCTGTGGGTTTGGACCCCTTTAGCGATTGAACCACCCTTTCACAGAGGTCCCCTAAGACCACTGGAAAACACAGTCTCCAGTGGGTCCACCCACATGCACATACATCCACATGAGAGTACCCAGCTGAAAACTGTTACTCATGATACACCATGCTTTAAGACAAAATTTCATTTATTTGTCATTAGAAATAAATATTTCTCAATCTATAATTACATGTTGTTTTTGTGATTCATCATTAAGCTTTAATTATGTTCAATTTGTAACAATGAAAATACATCCTGCATATCAGATATTGACACGACGATTCATAACAGTAGTAAATGACAATTACGAAGTAGCAACGAAAATAATTTTATGGTTAAGGGTCACCACAACATGAGGAACTGTATTAAAGGGTCACGGCATTAGGAAGGTTGAGAACCACTGCTCTAGACTCTGGATATTGGGAGACAGCCATGGCTCCTAGGCCTGGTACTGAGGTAAAGACCAGGTTCTCTTGGGAAGGCCACACTTTATAAAAGTGGAAGGGAGTGAGGTCAATTATTGAATTAGATCAGTGGCCACCCATGAGAATCATAGGTCAGACTTTGAAAACCAAACCAATGACGGACTAGATCCTCACTGCACACCAAGTCTAATAGAAGCCCTGAGGATGAGTCCCAAGTGGTCTGAATGTGCAGTCAGGCTCGTGACCCACTGATTTCGATGTTAATGCAAACAGTATCAGCTTAAGACCTTCCTCTTCAAAAGGTTGGGGAAACTATCATTTGAAGAGATGTGGGAGAAAGACGAGGTTTTGTATTCAGTCAGGTAAAAGAGATCCAGTCTCCGAAACCCACAGGGGAAGTTCTGTTCTCTCCTGTTGGGCCACTAAGAATCACCATCCACTTGATAGCAGTGAATTTTGTGTGGGTTCAATAGAGTGCATATAAAGAAGTCATTCGGCCTTTTGTCAAGGCTTCCGATCTGGCTTCTAAAAGTTAATGGGAAGATGGGATAATGGGATTTTCTATGAAAATTTCCAAGACCGTTCGTCGTATTTGGTATTTGTTTGGTTAAAGCCAGCTAGCTATTTTTCCCATTAGAGGAAGCTACTGATAAAGGCTTTGGGATGACTTTCAGTGGACCTCTGTGAATTCACCTTCTTCCAGACACAACTCAGGAAGCAATTGTGTAATCGTTCACACTAAAAATGAAAAAGGATGGATTCCCCCTCCTGCTCTTCATATTAGTGCTTATTTTATTAATACCAAGGTCAATACTTCCCCTCTATATCTCAGATTTCCACAAATGGTAGTCGAGGCTCACAGATCTAAAGCAATCAATCAATCAAATACTTTTTTAAAAAAAGTAAACGTGACAGATTCCCCCAAGCTTCCAATTCTACCTCTCCTGCTACATTAAGCCTGACACAGAGCATCCTACTGCTGGCTTTAGGTGCTGGGGGCTAACCACAAGCTCAACGATTTGAATCTACTAGTTGTACCATGGGAGATAGATGAAGATTTCAAGAGGATTTACAGCCTCAGAAACACATCAGGATAGTTCTACTCTGTCGTATAGGGTTGCTGTGAGTCACAATCAACTCGATGGTGGCAGTAAATTGTTTTCGTTTTGGCTAAGCCAAGTTCTGCCAAAAAGGCACTGTCTTGGGCAAGGATGCCTTTGTTGCATGGACAAAACAGCATGTGGCAATTACAAAGCCACAGTGGCTTGGTGGGTCCCCTGACAAATTACCATGCCACCCACTTCTCACTGTGTTCGGAGAAAGGTTCCGCGCTTGAGAGAAGATGTGTAAGGAGCCTCGTCCATTAGCTGAGGAAGTAATAACAAACAGCTTTTCATAGCTGCGACCTTTCAGCTGCTCCTGGATGTGAGTGCTCAGCGGGCGCAGCAAGTGGGAGTGTAGTTCCAGGTGGACATGTGTGTGTGTGTGGGGAGTGTCCTAAGCCACAGCAATCCAGGCAGAGACAAGACAGACAAATGACGCCATATTCAGGCCACAGGTATGGCTGAAAACGAGAGAGGACCACGGAGCAGTGAAGATGAAGATAAAGGAGGAGAGAGGAGATGCTCACAAAGACCACTAGGCTAGCTAAGACGTCAGAGACAGAAGGTGTTTAAAGAGGAACTGAGGGTACTTAGAAGTTAAGGACAGTGACTTAAAGATGGTGAAGATGCCAACAGTAAAGGTGAGGGGAGATTTATTTCCAGTTTCTGCATTGGGTGCTGGGTTATAAGGGAGAAGCCATGCACCCTGTAGCCAAGGCCTAGAAAGAGAACATCATTCAACCCTAAGGAAAAATGAAGTTCTAATGAATGCTACAACATGGGTAAACCTTGGGGAAACATCATAAGGAGTGACCTAAGTACACTGCCATCAAGTCCATTTTGGCTCATATGCACTATATTACAGGGTTTCGGATACTGTACATCTTTATTGGAGCAGATAGCCAAGGACGTGGGCGGGTGAGACTGCGCCCTGGATTGAGCTGACTTTTTTCTTCTTTTGCATAGGCACTGGAAGCAGCAAGCGGTTCACAAAGGATGTGCTCTTTAGCACTTTGAGCAATCCTCTGCTTACTGTGCCATCTATGTGGTAGATTTTTTCCCCTACTCAATCTGATGCTGGTTAGTTCATGTTGCCATAGTGAAATATCCAAGTTGGGCTTAAGGAAGCGGTACTGGGGGAGTGGGGAAAAAATAGAATCTTCCTGACAGCACATTTATGTACCAATTTGTTGTTCAAGTTATTCTGGTCATATTTAGACCTAAGAAACCATGATTTCCTAAAAATGGACTCAATTGAATTGATGTCTTTTACTATCCATCTAATTCTGCAAATGTTAATGGGCTTGGGTTCATTCGATTTCCTTTTCATTAAAGTGACATTTTTCTTTTGAGCAATTCTGACTTCAGAATGGACTCGGGAAATGAATTTTCATAGAGAAAAGAGGAAGTTGCTAGACTAACAAAGAAAAATTCTTTTCTTTCCCCCTCCCTCACAATGTGTTCCGCTTTTCTGGAAACGTAATGCCTAGTCTTTGGCACTAAAATCTCAGGAGGTGAAAATAGCCATTTTTTTGGTTTTGTTTTTCATTTGCTGAGAGTAGCAAGAGCAGTGCCAGGTAGGAGAAGCCTTCTCAAGTTAAGCGACAACTGGAGGATCACCTCCAAATGAAATACGGATTTGCATCATCTATAAGCTTGGAAGAGGCCATTTGAGCAATTTCTATAGGCTGAGATGTTAAGCAGAGGTATACGGACGGAAGTGGGATCCTGGAGTTGGGTCTTAGAGAATGGGTATGATATGAGAGCCAGAAGGATCTTTCTAACAGAAAGGCAGCTTGGAGGAAGGCCCAAAGGCAGGGCTGAGTCAAAGGCTGGGGTTAACAACCCAACCTCCCTGGAGCAGAGAAATGATACTGAGGAATCCGAGGAAGTTCCTCTGGCTGGAGGTGTGGTAGCAGACAGTCTTGTCAGAAAGTCACGAGGAACCAATGTGACTAGTATTTTTCTGCCATTCTTCTGGCAGTGGCAAGGAAGATGGACTGGATGCAGGAGCTAGAGTAGAAGCAAATGCAACAGCTGCCCAAGCTGCAGCTATGGCAGACAGTAGGGAAGCCTGTCCACGTGTGCCTTCTCAGAGTAGTTACTCGATTACTGTTTCATTCTGCGCTTTCTGGAGGACAGGGGATGGAAAACTGCTTCTCTGCAGGGCCAGCGAATAAGCAGTCTAGGTTTTGCTAGCTCTAAAGCCATGTTTGGTAGTCTGGTGGCATAGTGGTTACGCATTGGGCTGCTAGCTGCAAAGAGTCAGCAGTTTGAGACCACCAGCAAAGATAGAGTGGCTTTCTATTCTCATAAAGAGTTACAGTTTTGGAAACTCACAGGGCCAGTTCTGTCTAGGCATATACGGTCATTATGAGTTTGATTTTATTTTTAAGGCTGTGCTTTGTTGAAAGCAAACTTGCTGCCATTCACTCTATGGGTTGAACTGCTGCCTGTGGGTTTCTAAGGCGGTAAATGTCTACAGAAGCAGAAAGCTTCATCTCTTTCCTGTGGAGCAGCTGGTGGGTTTGAACTGCTGGTCTTGCGGTTAAGCAGCCCAACTTGTAACCCACCTATATCACCAGGGATCCTATCACAAGTAATCAATTCTCCCACTGTAGGAAGACATTAGCCATGTTAAAGGATGGTCCTGGCTGTGTTCCAACACCACTTTATTTATAAAAGCAGGTCTATCTTTAATTTTCCTAACTAGGGCAATGGGCAAGTCTAAGTTTATGAGGTCCCTGCAGGACTTGAATCAAAAGCACAAGTCTAGAATTCTAGTGGCCATTTCCCTTTGCTCTACAACCAGACAAACTCCTTAGGCTATAATCTACATCGATGGAAAGGCAACTTTTTAATTTTATTATCATGCTCCTCAGGGTCAGAATTATTGCCATTTTTATCACTGCTGATAGACCGTTCCTTAGAGACTTGTCCAAGGAGCCCTGGTGATGTACTGGGTTCAGCGCTGGGCTGCTATCTACAAGGTCAGTGGCTCAAAGCCATTTGATGCTCTTCAGGAGAAAGATAAGGCTTTCACTCTCTGTTCCTGTAGAGAGTGCTTTACAGCCTCACAAACCCACAGGGGCAAGTTCTACTGTGTCCTGCCCAGTCACTGTGAGTTGGAATGGACTCAACAGCAGGAGATTCGGTTTGGATTGAGTCCCCTGCCTGACCCATGTGCCTGTGATGAAGGCAACAAATGGTCTGGATGAACTTCATTGAATGTGAACTGAATGAGAGGGAGAGGCCAGACCCATGGAGTGTGCCACTGACATCAGTGATGGCAAAGAATCCCACGTCTGTCTTGAAATATTAAAACACTGCAGATATAGGGGTCACGTGCATTGTGAATGCCAACCAATATCTCATTTTATGTATAGATGTCAGAAGCATGGATAGAGTGGCTTAGGGCCAGTTGTTCCGGTTCAGTAACTTGAATGCCAGGCAGGAATGGAGCAAGTAGAGTGAGAAGAGAGGTGAATTAACCAAGCTAAGGATTAGATCTAGGAAGAAGAGAAAGGGAAGAGAAAGGAGGCAGAGGAGGAGGAAAGAAGAAAGGAAGCTGAAGAGGGATATGAGAGAAAAGGTAGACAAGTAGTGGAGAGAGGAGGGCTAGTTTCGGGCTTTGCTCAAAGAAAATCTGTAAGGTTGTTTGTAGGACTGGCTCATCTAGGAATGTCGAGTAGAGAAAGTTATTGTCGCTTGCCCTTGAGTTGGATGCTAAATGTAACAGAACGAAACGCCGTCCCCGTGGCCATTGCTGCTGCGGCTATCACCTACAATTCTAGGACTTTGCTTTAATGTTTCTCAGTCTACTAAGAATGTGTCCCCTGCTCTATCCTAGACCCAGAGTTAAATTAATAATAATAATAATAATAATAATACTAAAAACTCACGGCGATGAAGTCGATTCCAATTCAGCGTGAGCCCATAGAACTGAGTAGAACTGAATCTCGAAATCTCAGGACGAAAGCCTCAACTTCTTCCCATGGAGCAGCTGGTAGATTTGAAGGGTGGATCTTGTAGTTGGGAGCCCACTAGGCAGCCCACCAGGCTTCCTGAAGTATTAAAAACACAAACAGTTGCTCTTTCCCAGCATCTTCTCGTCTAGCTTAATGAGCTAAGCCACCCCTTACATTCTGACAATGTTTTATAGAAGACAGCCTCCTCCTTCCCCCTTGGAACTGCTGGTGGTTCCAAACTGCTAACCTTGCACAGTTAGCAGCCCAGTGCCTAGTCCACAGTACCATTAGGGCTCCTTTCACAAAGGTGGACATTGAGAATGAAGTTGGTAGGTCCAGTTGACTTATTGTAGACCACAGATTCTCACAACTTCTTTGGCCTACCATCTCCTTTATTCAGGGGGAAATCAATTTACTCAGCATCCACCTGGAAATTGAAAACATGTTCACTACAGCCTATAATCTGGGATAAAAACATAGCTATCTGCTGTGGTTGCCCCACCTAAGAGCATTCTAGCACCACCACCCCCCATGGGGCAGTACGGACCCCTATGGGAAACACCACTGTAGACTGTTCAAAGTTTAGCTCCTTATCCTGAGGTTTAAAGATAACGGGGTATTACCTTTGGAATTTGAAAAATGGGAGAGGTGTAAAGAGCTACCTACTAGGGAAGCCCTAAGGAAGTCAGCGCCAGGAGAGGTCAGGCCACTCCTATGAAGGCAACTTCTCTGCGCCTCGGTTTCTTTTACATGGAATGGTAGTATCTCCTTTGCAGAGATGGGGAACCCTCTTTCAGATCACCTCAACTTCTTTTCTTTATGGCCCGCATCTGCTATTGCCAAACATCTGTTTGTTTGGGGGAAGGAGGGCTTCCAGTCTACTGCAAAATCCCCACCTAACCCCTTAGAAAGGGGGTCCTGGCAAGCCTGCTTACTTTATCACTGAGTAGAAGCTAGAAGAGGGGAGCCCTGGTGGCGTAGTGGTTACACGTTGGGGTCTGATCCGCATGATGGGCACATCAAAACTACCAGCAACTCTGCTGCAGAAAGACCGGGCTTTCTAATCCCCAAAACAGATAGTCTCAGAAACCCACAGAGGGTCACTATGAGTCACAGGGGGTCGCTATGAGTCAACATTGTTTTTTGGTTTGCTTTTGAGGGGATGCAAGAAATTACAGGACAAAGAAGTTACCAACTCTTCAGAGTTGATCTTCTCTCCCTCAAGGCCTTTCCAGAGGCTCAATTCTTTGTCCTGGAAAACCCTACCTTTGCTTTCCCCCATTGTCACTTTCAAACCTGTGATAACCCTGGTTCATTTTCTGCCAGACACTTATAATCAGAATGCATTAGAAGCTCACTACCATTCCCAAGGTCCAGGCACCATCACTAGTTAGCTAGACTAATGCAAATCCCCCTTAACATGTACTCAATTTGCCTTCCCCAGTCCTCTTCTTAAGAAACATTTAACCTTCAGCTAGGTGCTGCAGAAAAACCCAGAAAAAACACATTCTTACCTTATTTCTCCTCAAGTTCGAGTTGAAAGACAGTAAGTACTCTTTTGGCAAACATATTTACTGCTATGCAGTCCAAGAGTGGTAATACCCTAATACAAGGGGCTGCAAAAAAAGTTTGTGTACAATGGCATTAAGATCATGGAATTTGTCCCTCACATTATTGGAAACCCTTCTTAGAAGTACAAGGTTAAGTGTTATCAAAACTGCAGTTTGTCGAGGGAGGAGTCTGGGAGGGGTATCTTTCAGTCAAATGGCCTAGACAGACACAGGGTGTCTGAATCTCGAGTTATGGGAGCAACAAGGAAAAAAGCACATAGAGCCAAACGCACAGTGATTGCTCTTATGTGGGCAAACTGCCCAGTGTGAGGGCAGCAGCAGTATCAAAGAACAGCGGGACACGAGCTTGTTAGATAGAGCAAGCTCTTGTCATCAGCTGCCAACAAGTCAGCCCCGCGGGCACCTCCCGTGCACGGAGGAACTAAACTCTACCAAGTCCTGTGCCATCCCTGATTGCCGATCAACTGAACCATTGTGATCCCTCTGGGTTTTTACTGGCTGATTTTTTCCAGAAATTGCTAGCCAGGTTCTTTTTTCCTACTCTTGGTCTGGAAGTTCTACTGAAACCTCAACATCCTAGCAACCGGCAAGCCTCCACTGACTGACGAGCGGTAGCTGCGCGTGAAGCGCAACGGTCCGAAACGAATTTTGGGTCTCCCTGATGGAAGCGAAGGAATCTAGCCCCTGTCCCCCTAAGCCACAACCTCCAACTCGCCGTTTTGCTATTATTGTTGTTCGTGGTGGGCATCTAAAACTGTCCCCGGGGGTCTTCAAACCCATGACCTTTTGGAAACAACTCACCAAGACTATCTTCTGAGTGAAACCTCCAACCGAGAACTCGAAAGACGGCTAACCCACTGCCATCGGACTCACAGCAACCCCTCTCCAGGGTTTCCAGGGCTGTACACTTATACGGAGCACACAGCCCGTCTTGCTCGCTGTGGCGAGAGGGTTTGAACTACTGGCCTTGAGGTTCGCACTCTAATGCTTACCCGACAGGACCAGGCAGAGTCGAGAGCGGGAGTATTGAAGAGGTGCGGTGCAGTTTTCAGAGGAAGCCTCCAAAGAAAGACAAGAGCCGAGGCCATAGTAAAGTTTCCACAGGTGTCTGCGCGGGTTTGGGCGGGCGACCGTTGGAGCGTGGCCCTTGACGTATGTACGTGCGTGTGCGTGCACGTGCGTGCGTGTGTGGAGGGGGTGTGCAGAGCCGTGGAGTCTCTCTTTGGTTAAGGATGGCGGGAAATGCCCTGGCAGGGATTGCAGCTCACAGAGGCTGAAGTGGAGCATGGGCAGGACTGGAATGGCCAGGTCCCCGATCCATGCTACTGCAGCAGGCAAATGAGGTCCGATGGAGGCCTACTCTGGGGGAGTCGAAAGGGGAACAAGCGTTGGCTATCCCAAGATTTCGCAGGCTTGGAGGCTACTTAGTGAGAGTGAGGAAGCACACCTAGGAAAAGAGCCAGGAGATTTGGATTTCAGAGTTGGAGAAGTGAGTTGTACAAATTCAGCATTTCTGAGTGAAAGAATTGATCGCACAGGAAAGCTCAGGCAATCTGTTTCTTGCAGGTCACAGTTTTGACAGACCCTCTGGAGCAGGTGTGCTCTGGGCACATGGGTTCGCCAAGAGTCGGAAGCGACCCAAAGGCAACAGAGATTAATCAAGCTTCAGAGAGTTGAAGATATAACTCTAACGAGCTTGGGGTAAACACGTTTTGAACGGTTAGCATGTTGAGTCAATGAGGTAAAGAGAGAGTTAAGGTCACTTCCCAAAAGGCAAAATCCTACCAAGTCAGTCATGTGTACAGGGAGAGGATCTTTGACTTAGATTTACTTTGCTCCTATCTTAGGCATCTATCAAATATAGAACTTTCAAAGACATATACTCATCAACTGTGCTTTACTTTGGCAAAAGGTGGTTCAGAACATTCCTGTGAGGTATTATCACGTGTAAATGACAGATTGCATATTAACTGTGCTGCTTTCCTAGAATTCAATTGATTTGGCAAGTTATTAATCGCCAAATGAACTGCCAGTGTTTAAGCCGATCATTTAATAAAACTCACCACTAAATTGTCAAAGTAATAATCATTGGGGAATTATTTATTTGGCTTGAGATTTAATGGTTCTAACAGATCGTTTGCTGTGTTAGTTTGCTATATAACAGAATTGCAAACCTTTTCAATGATAACATTCTGTCCCACCTAGAGAGGACGGCCACTTTTTACCTGTAAACTCACTGCCCTTGAGTTGATCTGACAGACAGCAACCCTGCAGGACTGAGTAGAATAGCTCCTTAGGGTTTTGGAGATTGTCAATCTTTAGGGAAGCAGATAAGCCCATCTTTGTCCTGAGGGACTGGCTAGCGGTTTTGAACCACCGACGTTGCATTTAGCAGCCCAATGTTTAGCTCATAGCACCACCATGGATCCTTGTAACTTTCTCAGTATAACTGAAATAGCAGAAAGACCTCTGCTCAAATGATTGAAATACAGGTGAGTTGTTTATCATTTGACATTAACGGTGATATTTTAAAAGGCTAAATTTATGCAATTACATTAATGGAAAGTTACTCATCAGCATGAATTAGTCACACAGCTATTAGCCCAAAGAAACGTGCTAGCAGTATTCAAAAGACTGAGGTGAATGTTGGCAAAGATCTTAAGGGACAAAAAATTCCATGAAGCTCTCAAATGCCTATTGAAGATTTTTCTAGGTTGCTCAGATATGGTGGTTTACCAGCATACGTGAAAATAAGTATGGCCTCTTTGATCTTGGCAAGGAGCCCTAGTGTGCAACATGTTTCTGTACTGGGAGGCTATAACCATAAGTAAGGTCAGTGGTTCAAACCCCATCAGCAGCTCCACCGAAGAAAAATGAGGCTATCTGCTGCCTTAAAGATTTAGTCTCAGAAACCCAAAGGGCGGTTCTAACCTGGCCCTACAGGATTGCTAGCAGGCAGAATCAACTAGATGGCAGTGAATTGGGTGGGGTTGATTTGAGGTAACATCTAAGTGGTAATCTTTTCAGAACACACAATCGTTTCTCCCCGCATGGCATAAGCCTAAAAAACAAAAAAAGGAGAGAAAATGGTGCCAAGGTCTAAGGTGAGCCTCTGCCTGTGAGAAAGAGAAAGACTGAGAATAGGTATAGAAGCACATGTGTCATTTGAAGGAGCTCTGTTCAAAACCTGGCTCACAGCCTCTAAGAGAAAAAAGGTGAAAAAGGAGAAATGCCCTGTGGATTGCTAACTGCAATGTTGGTAGTTCAACCCCACCAGCCACCCATGGAGAGAAAGATGAAACTGTTTATTCCTATATATGGTCACAGCCCTGAATCAACTCAACAGCAGTGGGTTTGTTTGTTTGTTTGTTTGTTTTTTAGGCTATCTAAGGCAAGAGCCTTGGTGGTGGAAAGGTAAGCACTCAGGCGCTAACCACAAGGGTGGCAATTTGGACCAACTCCTTGGTTCTGTCAGAGAAAGTCCTGGCAATCTGTTTCCTTAAGGACTAAAGCCTAGTAAATAAACCCGACGGGGAAGTTCTACGTGGCCACACAAACTCATTTTGAGTCAAAAGTCTGTGGCAAAGAGCAACACTATTCAATATCAATTGGTAAAAAGTTTGTTAAAAAGTGAAAGAAAAAATTTAGGTTCATATAAAACAAGAGACTAATAAATTTAGCAGATAGACAACCCTGAAGTTTACTGGCCTCTTGACTTTATTTCACCAACTGACCATCCCACCCCTCTCCCCCACCCCCACGCTCAAAACCCACTCCCTGCAATTAAGAAAATTACAATTCACAGTGAATTAAAACTGCCTGAATTAAACTGTCTCTGAGGGTTTCTGAAGTTGTAAAACATTATGGGAGTAAACCAGTAGGTTCAAACTGCTGATCTTTCCCTTAGAGTTCAAGTATTTAACCACTGTACAGCCAAGAGCTCATTTATGAACATTAGAGGATGCCGTTTAACTCCGAAGTCTCTAAAATACCTCAGGTGACACACATACACACACACACACACACACACACAAAATTCATAGGTCCATCAAGAGTTATGCCCTCACCCCGCCCAAAAGTTAGAAAACAACCAAGAAGTAGAGATGAAAGATCAGCAAATATTCCACATGGCCTTAAGTACAAGAAGTCATTTGGTGGTATAAAAATAATTACTTTGAATCAGAAGTTTGAAAGCTAAATATGAAATGGACTTTAAAAAATTAAGCAGGAAAGAAAAAGAATAAGACAATAATCTCAGAAGGTGCTCAAGAGTGAACAGCCTTCAATTAAAATTTAATATCAAATATTGAAGGCAGGAAAATCATCAAGATCATGAAAATTAGATTACATAAAAAGTGTAACTGAGAAAGAAATGAACTAGAAAAGAAGGAATGCTTTCCATATTATGGAAGTCCCTGAAGAAAAAACCAATTCAATGGAACAAATTAGTATTTGAGATTAGAATCAGAAAAACAAAAAGACTCCCAACTCTACCTATATATCGCAAAGGCTCATTCAAGTCTGATATACTCTAGGTCAACTATTAGTCTTCAAACATGATGATAAATCTTTAAAGCCTTTTACCAAAAAGATCATATAACATATAAAGGCAAAGAATTGAACCGGTATCAGACTTTCAAAATAATATATAAAACAAGGCAAAGAAAAAAAGCAGCAGCATGTTAAAAACACTCAATGAAAGAAAGTACGAACCAAGAATTTTATATCCAACCAAGCATCAAGTATCAAGGCTTTTTACAGAAAAGTTTTCAATGCACAAGAAGCTTAAAGACTTCTGTACTTAAATACTTCGGTATCTCTGGAGAGATCTAACAGCAAATGTTGGCAAACAGAAAGGGTGTTTGTAGACTACATCCAATAGCTCCTTAGGTATTAATGATTGGGGGGAAAAATGTTTTGCGACCTGTGAAAATTACAGGAAATTGACATTTTCATGTCCGTCAATAATAGCCTTTACAACTATCCTTATTCATTTATGTATTATCCATGGCTGATTCCAGCAAAAGGAATAATGGTAAAGCAGACAAACAGTTGATGATATAAATTCAAAAGCTAAAAATGAAACCGTTAATGAAAAATGCAATATAGATATGAAATATTGAATCAAAGCAAAAAGCAAATTTGTAAGGAATGTGAATGCAAGCCTATTATATAATTGTTACGTTTTTATAAGGTAAAATGCAACCCCCAAAATGGAAGAGGGCATTGGAACTTTCCACCCCTTGAACAGCAAAGTTCAAGAAAACATCTGCTTGGTGTTTTTAACGTTGTTCGAAAGTCAAACTGAAAGCACGACTTGGAGAAATCCGTTTGGGCTGAGAGTCACGGAATGCTTATCGGAGTTCATGCTTCAATCTAAGCGCCACTCTTGCTCAGACAACATATAGTGCCTGTGTTAAAACATTCATCAGTGTGCCTTTATTTGCATAAAATTTTGCAAATTTATTTTAATGACTTGTTTTGATATTTAATGAGGTATTTCCGCAACCTAAGGCTATTAAATTTGTGTTAAAGTCCTGGAAAATGAATGTATGTGTAATTCTGGGGGAAATATGTCCAATTCTTGCACTTTGGGGGTTGAAACACAACTTAGGAAGAAACTGAGGTTTCACTATAAGAAAATTAAAGGATACAAATGAAAATTAACAAGCCAGACACTAATAGGTTCAATAAGAAAACAGGTCTTAAAAAAAAAAAGAAAACAGGTCTTTGCAGATTCTTGGGTTTATTAACTTTATTTTTTTAGTTTAAATACTAACTGGCAACTCATGAACAAAAATGTTAACTTTCCTAAACATAAAAATACTGTGTGTAAAAACTGAGAGAAGACTATTCCATTTTATAAAGGCACAGCAGATATAATATAAATATACATAATTAGCAAATGTGAAGGGGTGTCAAAAAGTCCATGGTAATAATCCATCTTTTCATTTTACTTCCCATGATATTTTTCATGGTTCTTCCCACGAAAATATACAAATAATTACAAAAGAATGAGACAATTGAGACCAAATATAAGCCATAAAATAAAGAAAAACCTGCTTCTTCTGCTTGTCTAAAAGAAAAAAAAAAGTCACTTCATCTAAATAAACCCAACTCTTTGTAAGTGGGAGACAAACCTAAAAAAACAAAAAAAACAATGGGGAAATCAAGAAGGTGGAGATTACCATTGCAAATGAAAGAAGCAGTTAACAGAGAGACAGACAATTCTCTTGTGGACAAAAGAAAATTCAAGCCCCAAAGCAAAATGACAACACAGTAACAATTGTCAATGCTAAATTTTTCAATGCAGAATGAAGTTATAAAGATCACGGATATGCATGCACCAATCATAAGCTAAAATCTTTGTAAAGTAAAAACAGCAACAACAAAAAGGCAGGGGCTGTTGAGAATGCAAAAACAGAAGCACAGGAAGAATTGGAGACTTTAATACTCCATTCTTGGAATAAAGCATATCAAAGGAAAGAGATACTGATCAAACTTGAGAGACTTGTTAATGAAGAACACAATTCACTTCAACACCTTATCTTTAAAGAGCCCAACTCTTTAAAAATATATATTTTGGTTGATAGCACTTTTAAAGGTGTCATAATCCTAAACCCTAAGAAAACAACCGAAAATATAACAAAGCCAAAATATTACAAGCAACCCTTTCAGATGGCAGTGCAGTTCAACTTGAAATTAATTCATTTAAACAAAGAACCTGAACTCTCGCCAAGCAAAGAAAATGGCCATTTTTCTTTTAAGATTTCCTCCCCTCTTTTTTAATTATTTATTTATTATAATTTATTTATTTATTTTTATTTTTATTTTTTTAACATTTTATTAGGGGCTCATACAACTGTTATCCCAATCCATACACACATCAATTGTGTAAAGCGCATTTGTACATCGTTTCTCAAAACATTTTCTCTCCATTTAAACCCCCGACATTAGGTCCTCATTTTTCCCCTCCCTCCCCGCTCCCCCCTCCCGCATGCGCCCTTGATAGTTTATAAATGGGTATTTTGTCATATCTTGCCCTGTCCGACGTCTCCCTTCATCCACTTTTTGGTTGTCTGTCCCCCAGGGAGGAGGTCACACACAGATTCATGTAATCGGTTCCCTCTTCCCTACCCATTCTCCCTTTACCCTCCCTGTTTCGCCGCTCACACCACTGGTCCTATAGGGCTCATCTGTCCTGGATTCCCTGTATTTTCAGTTCCTATCTGTACCAGTGTACCCCCTCTGGTCTAGCCAGTCTTGCAAGATAGAATTCGAGTCATGGTAGTGGGAGCGGGGAGGAAACCTTTAGGAACTAGAGGAAGGTTGTATTTCTCATCGTTGTTACATCGCACCCTGACTGGCTCATCTCCTCCCCGGAGACCCCTCTGCAAGGGGATCTCCAGTGGCCTACTAATGGGCTTTGGATCTCCACTCCGCACTCCCCCCATCATTCACTATGGTAAGATTTTTTGTTCTGATGATGCCTTACACCTGATCCCTTCGACACCTCGTGGTTGGGAAAATGGCCATTTTTCATCCTTCCATCATCAGCCAGTATTTTAAAAATCATCAACGCAGGCACCTGCCATGCAGGAGCATGGGCTTCCTGAGATGACTGACTAGTCCTTGCCCTCAAGAGGGAAGGAAAAACACACATCAAGAGACAATTATAAGACAATAAAGGGAGGCATCTTGCTTTTTACTGTGCTATTGTGATAGGTAGGCATAACCCTCATGTGCATTTCCCAGTTTTATGGAAATAACACACCAAAATAGTTAGCAAACAGCATCTTACCCAACCGGTTCAGCAAGACAGGAGAACCATTCCAACACATATGGAAAAATCAAGTGGCTCTGGATAAAGGCAATATGGTTGAACCTTTTGAAGTTTAAAATCATTCCCCAAGAGAACACTGAGAATGAAAAATAAATTAGTAAAATGAAGCCAACAATCAACTCGGTTAAAAGGTAGTGGATTTTATGTGAAAGACAAACCTAGAACCAGAGCTCCCATTTGTCTCTGTCATTTTGTCTCGCAGTCTTTCCCCCACCCTGGCTGTGAGGGGGTTTCCACAGCACTAAGGCATGGGTAGCTAGAGCTAGGTCAGAGATCAGACCACCTTGCTCAACATATTTAAAAGGTGCCCCCCCCCCCCGCTATTAAATTCTCGATTTTAAAAGCGCTCACCTGTTTTTTACATGATTGGCTTTCAGGAAAGGCACAGAAAAGTACAGATTCTGAGGTCAGTTCACCACACATTGAAGCCCTGACTTCAAAAAGGTTCAGGGAGAAGGAACAAACCCAATGGAGGGAAATGGTAACCCACCTCCTTTGTAGGCTGATCAGATCTCTTGTTCTAGATCGGCGATACATTTTTCGCCGGCTGTTTTGAAGGCCATGTAAGAATTCAAAAGAAGCAAGTCAAAGCTAAAAAGAATGGCATTTGTTTGTAAAATTACGACCCTGCGAAGGTTTTTTAAAAGAAAAAAGATTGCTTACCCTGCTTTCCTCATTTTTTTTAACTTACTCAAGACAAACTTCTGCATAGGCTGGAAATGACCAGAAAGAAGAGTCCTGATTGCCTGGGTTCCGGAGAAGAACTTCGTGGCGCCACCCTTCTGCCCCAGGCTTTAAGGTCAATTGAGGAGACCGCCCCATAAATTACAGAAGAGTTAACAGACCTCCTGGGCGGGGCTCCCTCCATACATAGCCCTACTCCCCACCCCCACCCCCACCCCCACCTTGCTCCGCCCCGCCCCTGCCCCTTTGTGATATAGACTGTTGTCTCAAAATTGGGGTACAGGCTCTAGCACTTCCTTTGCACTGGTGGCTTAGAAGGGTTGCCAGACCCTTAAAATGCACCAGACGCTGCCACACTCCCTTTCCCAAGCCAGCAATAAGATGCAAAGGATTCAGGGTTAGAGGTCCAAGAAGACTGCAAACCTAATGCCTGCCTTCAACTGTGAGTTACCAGAGAACTGCTAACTCTCCCCAGCCAAACCCCTAAACATTGAGTTTTTACCTTTCAAAGTTGTTGTGACGACTAAAGTGAGAAGAATCCCTGGTACAGAGTGGTACAGAAGTGTTGCCATCTGTATTCTTTGTTGTGAGGTTTTTCTCACTTGCAGTGATTTTAGCTGAGGGCAGCTTCCACTGGTCATCTGAAAATGTGCATAATGCATTTCATAGCTATCTATTACATGCTGGCTAACGGAAACAGGGGCTGCTCTTCTGTCTCCACTTGCTCTGGGCTCAAGCTAATGTGTAAACTGCTACTGGTAAGAAAAGAAAGTCTTGTCCTTGGGAGCTTTTCTATGAGTTTTGGAACAAGGGAACCATGAGGGTGCCCATATCATTGGTCCAGCAAGGAAGGGAGGAAGATGGCCATCTTGAAGATGGCCTGGCTGTCCTGGGATTCTAGAATGAATGGATCCTTCTGCCACAGAGATTTCTGTAGTCATCAATTTTGCCGATGCTTAGGAAAGTTATTCCTAAATATGTCAACTGTCACAGGGCCCTGTGACACCCTTGCAAAACTCGACCTGGGAAATTATTGAAGCAACGCTGTAATAGGATCATACAACTAATAGAATGTGCTGTGCTTTGTTTTTATTATTTTTAAAATTAGTTTCATATTGCTAGTGTAAGAACGTCTGGGATTCAGATCTTCCACACTTACTTTTTCAATAACTATATTTAATCTTCACAACCACCTTTTGGCATCCATGGGAGTGGGGCTCAGAGATTATATGGCCCACACACAGTGGTTGAACAGGGGACACCCACTCAGTTTTGTCTACTACAAAGTGCACTTTCATCTGTACCAGCTTGTCTGCAGGGCTCTCGATAGGGTAACCAGACATGGTTTGACTTGTGTCTGAGGACCAAACCCAAAACTCACTTCCATCAACTCGATACCAACTCATAGCAACCCTATGGGACAGGAAAGTGCCCCCTGGGGTTTTCTGAGACTGTAACTGTAGAGAGCCCAGTCTTTCGAAGCAGCTGGTGGTTTCCAACTGCTGACTTTGCACGTAGTAGCCCAATGTGTAACCAGTACTCCAGCAAGGCTCCATGCCTGAGGATCAGCAGCCTATTCTAGTACAAATTAAAAATCACTCAGGGAGGGAGCTGGTTTCGGCAGTAAGGAAAGATAGCTGTCTGGACGTTTACTGTGAGTTTGTACTTTCTGCTATTGCACAGGACCTCCACAATCGCCCTCACCATCGCCATGGGTCTATTAGCACATCAGTAAGGGGAAGCTGTGGAAACATTACAAGCACAAATACCAGCAACAGGATTAGCCTTTCAGAGGTGGCCACCCAGGTGAGAAGGATCAGGCCCACCCACTGGTGGTTTGCCCAAAGTCCAGGGGCTTTAGCATGAAGATGCCGCTCAATTTACAATTCTCAGATCACCTTGACCTGCTGTCAAGAAATGGCTTCACCAGATAAACTCTCAATTTTTCTGTGTCTGTGGTAGGTTTAGTCCTTGAAAAAAAAAAAGCACTCGGGGAATAGTGACGATTGGGGACTCACTCATGAGCTGAAAAGGAAAGGGTAGTTCCCCACCCCCAAGTAAAATCATATGTAGAATTTGAAGGTGGTCTCAAAGTTCCTGGCCCCTGGTATATATACCAAGTGATCACCCTCTCCTGTGGAATGCAGGTAGCACTTGTTAAAGCTCACTGCCATTGATTCAATTCTGACTCAGTGACCCTACAAGACAGTAGCACTGTCTCTGTGCGTTTCTGAGACTAAATTTTAACGAGAATAGAAAACTTTATCTTTCTCCCGCAGAGCACCTGGTGTGCTCAAACTGCTTATATTGTGGTTAAAAATCTCCCCCCCCCCCCCACATAACATAACCCATTCCTGTTGAGTAGCTCATGTCATATGGGGGGTGGAAGGGGGGTGGAAATGAAAGGATTATTTTCAGATGAATGAGAGGTCCCTAATCGGTTAACTGTCAATCAAAAAGGAGATTATACTACATGGAACTGATCTTATGAAGGGAGTCCCCTAAAAAAAGTGTTTGCTTGCTGGCCTTGAACAAGCAAACCGCTTGAGACGGAGTGGCACCGTCCTTCCTTCTAAGGACAACTCTGGTGTACTTCAAGCAGAATGGATTTGTTTGTTCTCTAGCAGTCCATGGAGCAATCAATATTCTCTGCCAGTACCTTCATTCAAATGCATAAATCTTCTAATTTGTCTTTATAACTGGATAATATTCCAGTCCATCTATGTTCACACTTTATTTAACCAATAATCTGTTGATAGTGCTGCAATGAACACTGGTGTACAAGTATCTGTTAGCCTTTCTCCTATCAATTTTTTTGAGTATGTATATGACGGGGTACCCCCCCCCCAAAGACGTGGGTTGGGGTTTTTTTTTTTTTGGTCAAAGCTATGTATTTTAATTGTTTTACAAAAGGACCTTATCACATGCAAAGTACTCTCCATTACCTTTGATACATTTGTCAAATCTGTGATTCCATTCTTGGAAACAGTTTTCAAACTCATCTGTTTGGATGGCTGACAGCACCTCCCTCGTTCTTTTCCTTCACCTCTTCTACGTCATCAAATCGCTGTGCTTTCAGGTCCCTCTGCATTCCTGAATGGAGGAAAATGTCAATGTCCAGAATGAGGTTTGTCCAATCAATTGACATTTCACCTTTTTTGAAACAAGAAAACCACTCGTACACTTGAGTTTTTCCCATAGCGCTGCCCTTGTAAGCTGTGTTCAACATCACAACAGCTTCTGCTGCATTTTTCCCCAGCAGGAAACAAAATTCACGGCTGCCGTTCTTTTCAATCGGCCACCACAAAAAAAAAAACGAGGTTTGAGGGAAACTGCTTTCACAAAAAAATTCACTGTGCTCTGCCCAGCAGAGCTTTTATCTGTTTGTTTGTTTGTTTTTAAGGGGGTAACCCTTAGTATACCTGGAAACAGAATTGCTGTATCATATGGTAAGAGGGAGAAAAAGGGGTGGGGTACTGGTGACTTTGTGAGTTAAGCATTGTGCTGTTACCTGAAAAGTTCTGGTTGGAGTCATGAGAGAAAGATGAGTCTTTCTGCTCCCATTAAGATTTATGACACCCTATAATACAGTTCTACTCTGGCCTATAGTGTTGGTATTAATCAGAATCTACTCAACAGCAGTGGTTATTATATTTATAATGATATTTGATATTAAATTTATTGTATCACATACATTATGGAAGATTAAATAACAACAACAAAAAGCTTTTTTGAGAAAGCTGAAATTTGCCATATTCCTAAAAACAAGAAAAAAAATCCCTTTCTCTACCATTTCACCTTTTTTGCGGAACATTTGATTGAGGGCCCAGAGTACATTTCCTCAACCCCGCCTACTTTTAGGTATTACCAACTGAGGTTTGAAAACACCATTCAGCTGGGAGAGAAAAAAAAACCACACGAAAATTCTGTCAACTGACTTGCAGACGAAACAACATGATGATTGAATTTCTTTCCTTGGGAGGGGACCAGCTGACACTTTAATTGAGAGAAACAGCATTTGCTGAGATCCCTGGAGAAGAAGTATTTTGTTTTTACAGTTGCTATATTCCCTCAGAGTGGGGAAGCATTTCATCACTTCTTTTCATGTTGTGATTTAATTTCATTTCTCTTAAACTAATTAAAGTGCCTCCACATTTGGGGGGCTAAGGAGGGAAGATTCTAGATTGGCCACCAATGCCCGAGGTCAGAGGCCCCAAATATCAAAATGGGCCTTCTTTTTTTCTGCACCCCACACCCTGCCCACCCCCCAGCTTGCTTTGATTAAGGAACTCTGGGGGTACTCCTCTGGTGACAGGTTGGCAGTTCAAACTCCCCAGGTACCCTTCTGCTTCTGTAAAAGGTTACAATTTTGGCAACCGTAAGGGGCACTTCTCTTTTGTCCTAGAGTGTGGTTAGGGGGTGGAATCAACTTGACAGCAATGCATTGGGTTTTTTAGTTTGGGTTTGTTTGATTCATATATGATTCACACAACAGAAAATTATCATTTAAAAGTGTGAAGCCAGTGAGTTTTAATATATTTAGTATGTAGTATAACCAGAACCACAATCGAACTCCGGGACTTCCCTGCCACCTCCAAAGACCTACAGAACTGTTTGTTTATGGGAATTTGCTACACATATATAAATCTACTATGCGATGCCTTCTTACTACTGACTGCACTGGGTCTCCATTTTTCTTTTATTTTCTGGGAACTCTGAGTCAAATTTGGGGGCAAGACTGTCCACAGTCATTCTTGTTTTCAGCCACTGTGGATTCAACCCTCAATTCAGGGTAGCCCCAGGCACAACTGACCAAAAGGCTGTCTAGACCTGTGGCGGTCCTATGAGTGCTTGAAGATTAAAAATTAGGTTTTTCATTGGCTGCTCCTCAGAAGAAGATAGCCAGGTTTTTCTTCCTAGTCTTTCTTAAATGGGAAACGGTGCTGAAACCTGGCAGATGGGTGTTGGCTGTGCATGAGGTTCATTGGCTGGGAATTGAACCTGTGTCTTCCACATGGAAGGTGAGAATACAACCACTGAACCGCCACGGCTCCCCATGTTGGCAATTGTAGAAATCCTCTATTTTCAATGTTGTTCCGTAATCGTGACTTTTTTCCTTTTGAGTCGGGTTGTTCTATTCTTAATAACATTCAATTTTATATACTCTTTTTTTAGCTTCATTATAAAATTAATATGTGCTCATTGTAATATATGTTGAAAACATCAGGCCCAACAAGAAGGGGAAAATCCAGCATTTGAGTCGCATCCCTTCATCTAGAGAAGGAGATGGTTGATGTTTCAGTGCTTTCACAACACATAGGTCATCTGGCAGAGAAGCTCATAGAAAGTGTCCTGGGCAAGTAAAGGCTGGCAGTTGGAAACTACCCAGGAGCACCATGGAAGAAAGTCCTGACAATCTACTCCCATAAAAAACACGGCCAACAGAACCCTGTGCAGGAGTTCTATTCTGTAATACATGCTCCACGGGTTGGAGTCAGCATGAGTTTTGTAGTCTAAGTGAGAAGATACCAAAAGTCCTTTGCTTTCAATCCTTCTTTACCTTCTGTTAAATTTCTCACATTTACATGGGGTCGAAGCTTTCACTTCCAAGATCTCTTTTGATTTTGAAGTTCATCCCAGAAAACAAGCAGAATGAAGAGGACTCACAGGACTTCAACTTCCAAGAGGCCCAGACACACATTCATGTCCCTGAATACAGGTTTCAGGCCTACTCCCACTCTCCAGATTACAACTAGCACACAAGGGGACCTGCTGCAAAAAACCAGTGCACGTGAAAAGCCCTCTACTGCTCAGGGAAGCTTTTGCCAAGTGGCAACTGGGTCTTGGCCTTTCTGGGCAAACACCATGGGAAATGGGATCCTTTAATTGATTGAATCTGTCTTGTTCACTTGAGTTTTAGACATAGAGGGGTCTTTAACACATGCCTGCTGCCTACTTGCCTCAAGGCCCCTTATACTTAGTTGGTGGAATCAGCAATCCTAGAGTTGAGGACCTAAAAATAGGGACTATAGTGCAGTTAGGAAAAGTTAAATTATATTATTCAAAGCACTTAAGTAGTTCATCTTTAGGATAAAGATTTGTGTCAGTGTGGTAGGCCAGGATTCTCAGTGGTTTGGCAGTTCCCAAACCCCCGAAATAAAAATATAAATTCATTGCCATCTAGTCAATTCTGATTCATGGTAACGCTAGAGGACAGAGTTTAACTGCCCTGGTGAATTTCAAAGACTAACTCTTTACAAGGGTAGAAAGCCTAATCTTTCTGCCACGGAGCTGATGGTGGTGTATGATCACTGACCTGGCAGTTAGCAGCCCAATGTGTAACCACTATGCCACCAGGGCTCCTGGAGTAAGCCCATTAGGATCTAGCAATTCAAAATGATAAGATGTCCTTGAGGGTGTGACCTGCTTCCAATATAAGTAGATGCTATGGAAAACTTTGCTTGCTTTAGCTGGGTTTGAATTCTCATCTGGCTGAGCATTTGATTTCCGAGTCTTTGGACTTCAGTCCATGGCTTGTCATACTGCTTGCCAATCTTGGTAGTCATCAGTGGCCTGCCATCTGAACTGTTTACACTGAATTCATTCTTCTCTGCAAACACAAGCACATTGTTTGAAGATCTTGGGTTCTTTAGCCCCTGCAACTATTTGAATCAGGAAAAGCCTCCAGCTTAGTGTGACTCACAGACTTGATTGCCAGCTGTGATGATGAGTAAATTTTTTTTTTCTGAAAAGGAGCCAGTAGGCCAAAATATTTTGGGAACCTATGTTCTAGAGCTAGAAGGTCCAGGATTGATTCCCACCTTTTTCACTGATGTGCTTTTTGACCCTGGGTGCATCCTTTTAGCTTCTGCCAGGTTCCCTGTTCTCATCTGTCAAGTGCAGGTAGCACTTGCACTTACTCCTAGGAAGGCCATGTGGATCAAAGGGATTCATGTGACCTTGCACTGGACACATAAGCACTCTCTACTTAAGAGGCTGGAGGAGCTCTGGTGATCTCATAGTTGAGAGTTCGGCTGCCATCCTCATGGTCAGCAGTTTGGAACCACCAGCAGCTCCTCGGGATAAAGACTCCTCGGCTCTCTGCTCCCCTAAGCAGTTAGTCTCAGAAACTCACAGGGGTCCCTAAGAGTCAGCATTGACTCCATGGCAGTGAGTGTAAGACCTACTAATACCCTTCAAAATCCTCCCATGACGTTCACTGTGCAGCCTGTCTCATTCCCCTGCGTCCTTGGCCCCTTCTTCCCTTCTCATGTTGCTGCTAAACCTTGCCCAGCCTTCTCATTTGCTTGTCCACACTTCAAACTATATTGGAGTTATTTACCAACATGCCTGTCTCTCATTCCAGATTGTACACTCCTTGGGGCAGAAGTATTGAGCAGTGCCTGACTCAGGGTAAGTTGCTAAACCTTGCCCAGCCTTCTCATTTGCTTGTCCACACTTCAAACTATATTGGAGTTATTTACCAACATGCCTGTCTCTCATTCCAGATTGTACACTCCTTGGGGCAGAAGTATTGAGCAGTGCCTGACTCAGGGTAAGTGTTCTGGAAATGCTTGCTGAGTTGCAAGGAAGGTATGTAACAGGAATTGCTATGCAATATCACATTTGGCTTCCCAGTTGAAGCTGAGGGAACAGCTGTGTGTCTTTGATCCTGCTGCCATGTCTAGTTAATGTCCAATTTATCTTTGAGCAACTGATTAATGGGGAGCTCAGGCCTGGTGATGTAGTGGTTGAAAGGTTGAGTGGCAAACCATAAGATCGGCAGTTTGAGATCCCTAGTCGGTCTGTAGGAGAAAAATGAGACTTTCTACTCCCATAAAGAGTTAATGTCTGGGAAATCCACAAGGAGAGTTCTACTCTGCTGTACGGAGTCACTCTGGATTTCAATGGACTTGATGGCAGTGAGGGTTTCTTTGTTTGGGGGGAAGGTCTCCTAAAGGAGCTCTTGGGGCACTGTGGGGTTAGCATCAGGTTACTAACCACCAGTTTGGCAGTTGAAAAACATGGCTGTTTCGCAGGAGAAAAATGAGGCTGTAGGGTCCTGTAAAGATTTACAGCCTTGGAAACGCTAAGGGACAGCTCCACTCTGTCCTTTAAAGCTGGTAGGAGTCTGTGAGTTTAGTGTCTCCTGGGTCATTTTGGTGTCTCACTGGAACAGGAGGAATTCATCAAAATTAATTTCATAAGGAGCAAAGGCCTTTATAGCTCCAAATGGAGACTTTGGATTTGTATATCTCTGCAGCATAGATAAAGCAAGTTTTCCTCCCTTAGACTCTTCTATCAGGACCAGCTCCTCAGAGGTAGATGTCCAAGTCTGATTACCATGGGGTTTAATCCTCAGCCTCGGTGTTCCTCGCTTCTTTTCCTTACTGACTATATTCCATCTACATGCCGCCCAGTCTGCATTGTCTTCTGGTTTCCTTGAAAATGGGCCAACTTGCCTATACCTTCTCACAAGCTTTGATTGGTGTTCCCCAATTACAGGTGGAGGTCTGCATATTTCAAATGTTTTTTTTAGTTTTATAATATGGACACTGGCACCTCCGGTTCCAAGATTGATGTTCCCATTAACTTACGAATCAAACTCATTGGCACCCAGGCAGTTGCGAGTCATGGCTGCCCCACGTGTTCCCCAGTAGAACTGCTTGATAGGGCCTTCTTGGCTGCCATTTCTACTAAAGCAGCTTACCAGACCTTTGGTCTGTGGAGCTGTACAGTGCATTCTAACCACCCATCTTTTTTCGGTTAGCAGCTGATCACAAATCACACATACCCCTGCTAGGGACTTCTGGTCTTGACCTCTCAACCGGTTTGCCTGTAACGCAACGTGTAAATTCATATGCCAATGTGGATAGAGAAGGGGGAAGAGGCAATATCATGATATCTTTCACAACTGAACCTATCACCAACCTAGGGAGGTAAGAAAGACAGGTTATATCACCAACTCCTGGAGAAATGTAAAATCAGGCAGCAGCTCAGAGAAACTCTTCGCTAATAAGGAACACAGCTCAGATTTCAAGGCTAGATGTCTTTTAAGTTATCACTTCCAGCATTCTTTTTCTCTCCACAGTACATTTCTCATGTCTGTGGCCATTTCTGACAATAAGATCATCTCCTGTATACCATGCAACAGACAACCGGATTGTCATCAATTCAGATCTGAAGTTGGCAAGCTAGTGCCTGCAGGTCCCATCAAGCTGGCCATCTGGTTTTGTATGGCTCAAGAGCTAAGAATGTTTTCTGCATGCTTTACTTTTTTAAAGAGAAGATTTCTATCTCATGGCATATGAAAATGATACTAAATTCCAATTTCAATGGCTATAAATCCTGGTATTGAAACATAGTTGGGCCCTTTCTTGGATGTATTGTCTATGTTGGATTTGGGGTTTTGTTTTTCCCCCACTGTGAAAAAGCCCAAAGTCTGGACTCTCTGGCCATTTACAGAAGCAGTCTATGGACCCCTGATTTAGACTCTGCTCTTGCCACTGCGGCTCCCAGACCAGTACCCTCAGAGGCCCCTGGGAGCAAGTTAGAAGTGCAGTAGGGTTGCAGGAATCTTCTAGCACTGAGTGCTCAGCAGCTACATTCTAATATGAGGTCCCAGTGCTTCAGAACCTACAATAAAGTGTGAGTAACTCAAGCTCCAAAGACAACTGATGTAGGTTTTCTCTTTATAGAGGAGCCACATGGGTTACCAAAGGAGCCCTAGTGGCTCAATAGGTTAACTCTTGAGCTGTGAACTGAAATGGCAGTGGTTCAAACACACCTGCCACTCCAGAAAGGAAAGTTGGGGCAATCTGCTTCCCTAAAGATTTACAGCCTTGGAAACCTTAAGGGGCAGTTCTCCTCTGTCCCCAAGAGTGGCTGGCAGCTCTGTGGCAGTGGGTGGATGTGGGTTACTGGAAAGGGGACCAGCCTTGAGATCAGAGAGGTGCGAATTTAATATTCTGTTGCCAGTGCCTTGTGCCTTCAGCATCATTACCTGTACAATAAGGAGTAATATATTCATCAGCCTCCTTTGAGGATTGGATGGTGTCTCCATTTCCTGGAGATGTTGGAACCAACCACAAGGTGACTGGGAAGGCCAGATGTGGGTTCTCTTTTAGTTCTAGAGCCTAGAGGTCTGCACAGGACCAAGAAGGCTCCAGGGGTGGATCCTCCCTTACCTCATCCAAATTTGCTTCACCTCAGGTATACATACCTTGCCTGTGGTAGCACTACTGCAGTGTCTCCTGTGTTTCTTACATGGCCTTCCTCCCTCTCTCTCCCTGTGTCTCGGTGTCCTCTCTCCTGTGTCTGATGACATCAACCATTGGATTTGGTGCCCACCCTAACCCCAAGTTGATTATACCTCAAGATCCTCAACTAATTACACTTCCCCAAACCCCTTCCCCAAATAAGCTCACAATAATAGGTTCCAGGTGGACAGGGATTATTTTTTTGGAGGGGACATGATCCAACCCACTCTAGATGTCATCTGTCTATATATGTTAAATGCCTGAGACATCATAGACAATGAAGATATGCTTCTTCTATCCCCTGTGTCCCATGATTCAAAAGACCCAGGGCAGAGCGAGACAGTGTTATGGTATCTCAGAGTATCTAGGTCGGACGTTGACAGAGGTGTATCTCCCTCTCCAGACCACACAGAAGATGGTATTTCATGGAACGCATCCTGGGTGTCAGCCAGGTCTTTTCTCCTCCCTCGATATTTGAGAGCCAAGGTTCCTCTCAAGTAGAGGAACTGTTGAATGAGAAGAAAGCCACCCTCAGCGAGCAGAGCTTGTACCTGGACAGTGCTTGGACCTGAAGCTTTCATTTTCTCATGAGCCCTGCAGGGTTGCCTGCCTCTGGAAGCAGGGAATTGTGTTCTCCTTGAAATCCTGTGGCGGTCAATGGGTGGGCTTGGCTCAGAGTGAGCCCGCGTATGAAAGGATGAAACCCTGCCTGGTCCGATGCCAGGCTCCCAATTCTCACCACAATTGCTATGTCTGAGCTCCTTATTGCAGCCCTTGTGTCAATCCATTTTGTCAAGGGTCTTCCTTTTTTCACTGACCTTCCACTTCACCAAGCATGCTGGCCTTCTTCAGGGACTGGCACCCCATACTAACATGTCCAAAGTAACTGAGGTCCTCAATTTTCAATGCCAAGGCACATTCGAGCATCCTCCAAGATAGATGTGTTCATTATTATGGCAGTCTTCGGTGATTTCAATACTCTTTGACAACATCATAATTCATTATGCATTGTGGAGCTTTCGCGTGCAAATGAAGCAGTCAAAAAAGAAAATACCATGGCTTGAGTTAGATGCTCCTTAGTCCTCAAAGTGAAGTCTTTGTTTCTTTTTTTATTTTTTACATGCAAAGAGGCTTTTTGCAGCAAGTTTGCCAAATGCAATAAATTCATAGTCTGGGTGAAATGTGAGGGAACTTCCAAAAATTTTGTGGAAAAATTCCATTATCTTTCAATTCCATGAAACCCATCTTTGAGAATAAGTACAAAGAGCATTGCTTCAAAAATCATGAAAACCTATATTAAATACAGTTATCAAAGTATGAAGCTATTGTTTCCTGAGAGATCCTCCCTCTGGGTCTAATCCCTTATAAAAAAAAACACAAATAAAACCCAAACCAAATGAACAAACTCATTTCCATTGAGTCGATTCTGACTCATAGTGACACCATAGGACATGGTGGAACTGCCCCTGTGAGTTTCTGAGGCTGGTAGTTTGAAAGTATTGACCTTGTGGTTCATAGCCAACACATAACCACTACACCATCAGCGCTCCTTGTGGTCTAATGACTTCAGAAGTTAGTAATTCCATCTCTCCAACTCTTCCCTGAAGAAGTCTGTATTCTTCAATTGATACCAGGTACAAATGGGAGTTTGGCCATCATTGGACTCAAACCTTGTTCCTTTTCAATGCTGAGTTGGGGGGAACAAAAAGAATGAAAGGGCAAGATCAGGGCAGCACGGTGGATGCAGTACAGTTTTCCAATGAAATTTTGGTAGAAAAGCCCTGGGTACACTTGAAGATTTAGCAGGTACATCGTTATCATGGGAAAATCTGCAGTTTTATATTTTCTTCAGTCTTCTTTCTGATAGGTCCCCATGATCATCTCTCAAGAAAATCTGTCAACATTACCCCTTTCAAGTCAACAAAGAGCCAAAACAGTTGCCGTAATCTTCTGAGCATATCCATCTGCTTTCAATTAAAATGGAACTTGGAGGTCTGAATTGAACCCCTTGGAAACCACTGTTGTGACTGGGTCTTTCATTTTCTTTCATTTTATCTTTCTTTCTCTCATTCTTTCTTTTATTTTGGAGACATCCTAATGAGACTAATACAAGTATATTGCTAAGAGAATTTGTCTGCAGCCATCCACTGATTACAGACATGTTGAAAAGCATGCTGTTGAAAAGAACAGGGAGCCCTGGTGGCCGAATGGGTTACATATTGGGTTGCTAGCCACAAGGTCAGCAATTCAAAACCAACAGCCAATCCCATGGGAGAACGTTGGGGCTCTCTACTCCCATAAAGAGTTGCAGTCATAGAAACGCACAGTGGCAGTTATACCCTGTCCTATAGTGTCTCTATGAGTCAGAATCAAGTCAGTGGCAGTGAATTTGGTTTTGAATTTGGTTAGTTGGGAGTAACCCTGTGCATGTATGAATTGATACCCTAGTAGCAATGCTTGATGACTATCCTAGTGTATGTGCTAAGCAAATGATCAGAGGAGTTAGATTATATGAAGAGGAGTGGAGGATCAGGGTTGCTGAAAGTGAGGAGGACTTGAAGCACTTGCTGATGAAGATCAAGGGTTGTAGCCTTCAGTATGGATTACAACTCAATGTAAGGAAGACCCAAATCCTCACAACTGGACCAATAGGTCCAAATGGACCAAATGAGATATGGAGAAAAGGTTGAAGTTGTGAAGGATTTCTCTTGCTTGGATCCACAACAAATGCTCATAGAAGTAGCAGTCAAGAGGTCAAAAGACAGGTTGCGTTGGGTACATTTGCTTCACAAGACTTCTTTAGAGTATTGAAGAGCAAGGGTATTACTGTGTGAAAGTTGGACATTGAATAAGGAAGACCATAGAAGAATTGACGCATTTGAATTTTGGTGCTGAAGGAGAATATTGAAATACCATGGACTTGTAAAAAGGACAAACCAATCTGTATTGGAAGAAATAAGTCCAGAGTGCTCCTTAGAGGCAAGGATAGCAAGACTTCATCTTACATACTTTGGACATACTGTCAGGAAGGACCAGTCCCAGGAGAAGGACACCACATTTGGTAAAGTGGAGGGACAGCAAAAAGAGAAAGGCCCTCAAGGAGATGGATGGACACAGTGGCTGCACCAATGGGCTCAGGTACAGGACCAACTGTGAGGACTGTGAGGATTGTGTCATGTTTCATTCTGTTGTGCATAGGGTCACTATGGGTCGGGACAAACGCCATGGCACTGAACAACAGCAACCCAAGTCTACATTAAGAGAAAGGGAGCTAGGTACCTTTGTCATGAGCATGATCTTGAGGTGACTCAGACTCAGGCTCCCCTAGCAGATGTTATTGCTGGCCATTTTCAGATGGGCCAGGTAGTGTGACAAGCTTTCCAGCCAATTTGACAAGCCCATTCCCCCAAGGCCCAACAAATGTACACTCAGCAGTGGCTTCTTTGGCCAATTCTGGGTTATACCGGCCTCTTGGGATGCACTGGAATTGTACGGAGCTGCTCTTTCCGGTACAGTTGACCCTGTTAGCATGCAGTGGCGCAGATTAAAACGTTATCAATTTCCAACAAACCACCACTCTGAGAAGAGAGAGGTGGAAATCTCCTCAGGATCCTGCAACCAAGTGCTGGAATTCTCAGCACAGCACCTGTCTTGAAGCCGAAACAAATCAATAGCTAAATGTGACTGCAGCTAGATTACTAACTCCATCTTCTAGTCTCCAAGGGGGGAAGAGGTGCAAGCTTGAATACCACGGAGCTCTGAACGTGGGTGGGAGCTTCGTGACGGAGCACAGAAACTCACCAGGCAAGAGGAGTCCTGGTCTTGGTGAAGGTTTTCATTTTGACAGTTTCCATTTTATGTTCAGGTGGGATGGTTTTATTTCCTGATCCTGCTTTAGAAATTGACAGAGCATCAAATCAGACCCATTGACTTTTTTTTTTTTCCTGCATGGAGCACTTTCAAGACAATATGCTTTTATTATTTTCTGACACAAAGAATTAGGAAGGCCCAGGTTTCTTGCCTTAAAAATAGGCAGTAGGCTGCTTTGGAGGACTTTGACTGGAATCTCGGCACACTTAAATACCCGCTTAATGCCCTTGAGTAGAATTGCCCCTTGAATATTTACAAGAGTAGAGAGTCCTCTTGCCTTTTAAAAAAAAATTAAATATATACAGATTTAAAGAAAAGTAGGGCATTGAACTCTTCACTTTGGTCTTATCTCTGGGAGAAAAAATGTGTTTACAAACCAGGTATATAAAATCAGTCTTTACATTTTATAAAAATCGCCTAGGAATCTTGTTTAAAATATAGATTCTGGTTTAGTTTATCTGGAGTAGAAATGCAACTTCATAGAAAGGGGTTGAACCAGAATGAAACTATTAGAAGTCGTGCAGCAAAGAAACCTGGTTACTCTTTGTAAGTGCTGCCATTTCCAAATCATGTACAACAGAACGATGAAACACTGCCCAGCCCTGCGCCACCCTCACAGTTGTTGGGTTTGAACTCACTGTTGCAGCCACTGAATCAATCCATCTTGTTGAGGATCCTCCTCTTTTTCACTGACCCCCTGCTCCCCAAGCACAATAGCTCAATGGCACCTAAAACAACTGTAATGTCCTCCAAATTAATCCATCTTATGAGGTGTTTTGCTGGTTCATGGTTATAATGCAAGAGGTTAGCCTAAGCTGAGTCTATGAACATCACAAAAATAATCATTGGTTTATGGTTTGGACTGAACTATGTCTTTTTCAAAGGAGAAAATGTATAGTTCTTAAAATGATCTGGGTTTTATGATAGTTGTAGATCTCCCCATGTATTGACCAGATGACATTCAGATTATACTTCTCATGGCCACGTAGGTATAGAGAGAAAATGAACTAATTGTGCCAGTTAATCAATGCCTATACATTCATCAAATGGCATTTAGGTATCCTAGATCATCCTTGTGAGCCAGGTTAACAGGAGTGATTTTTTTAACATTGAGTGGATTCACTCCTGCCATCCACATGTGACCCGCTCCCAGTCCTCACTACCAAGTGTTAGACCTTAGAAGAATATAAGAGCCTAAGATCTAAAAGCATTGGGTCTATGGGAGTCTATGGTCTGCAGCTGGAACTTCAATGCCATGTTTAGTCCTGAGAGAAATTCAGACTCCATATGAGTTCATTTTATAACTTTCCCAATGCTTGCTGGCAATTAAACCAACAATGTGGCAAGCCCAAGAAGGAGTATCTTGCCTTCAGGAAGATTGTGGTTGAGAAGTACATTAACTAGTATGCCACATACACAGAATAAGAGTGAACTTGCCATGGTATGCCCTCCTTAACCAAGAATATACCTGGGCACATCCTTAATGATTCACCCAAAACAACAACCAGAAGAACTTACGTTAGCTAGCCAATCAGAATACAAGTGGGTGCCCCCCCTCACAAAAAAAAAAAAGAAAGAAAGGAAAAAGCTCCACTGGGCAGAGCTTTTATAGTAAGCATTTTTTCCCCGATAGGCGAGCATCAAGCAACTTGAGTTAGTGCACCCAGTGGCATTGCCGGAGAAGGTTCTCTCTGATCACAGTGATTTTTTTTTTTTTTCTTGGTAAGAGCAGTTTTCCTCAAACATTGTTTTTTGTTTGTTTGTTTGTTTGTTTTTTGTGCTGGCCAATTTAAGAGAACAGCATGCAGCTGTGAAATTTTATTTCCCTGCTCAGGAAAAATGCAGCAGAAACTGCTTTGATGTTAAATACATCTTATGAGGACAGTGCTGTGGGAAAAACTCAAGTGTATGAGTGGTTTTCCCATTTCAAAACAGGTGAAATATTGATTGATGACAAACCTCGTTCTGGATCTCTGTATACTTCCCGAGCAGACAAAAATGTAGACAAAAGTTGTGCACTTGTGCTCAAAGACCAATGAAGGACCATTGAAGGGGTGGAAGAGTTATCTGGACTGTCTTGGAGCTCAGTTCAGCAAATTTTAATGGAAGATTTGGGAATGAGAAGGGTCGCTTTGAAATGTGTACCTTGGGTTCCAACTGACCAGCAAAAATAGCATAGAGTGGAAACATCCTGTGCTTTGAAAGAATAGCTCTGAAGTGACCCAGACTTTTCCCCCAAGGTCATTACTAGTGACAAGACATGAATAGCATTCTTAAGATCCCCAAAGCAAACACCAGTCAAGCCAGTGGACAATACCATTGTCAACTCGCTCCCCCAAAATCCAATCAAGTAAGATCAATATCAAGATGTTGCTCATTTGTTTTGTTTGTTTGTTTGATTTTTTATGTTTGGGGCATAGTGCATTTGGAGTTCATTTCCACCAGATCAGAATGTTAATCAAGCTTTTGATTTAGAGGTTTTAAAAAGATTGCGTAACAGTGTGCGACAAAAAAGGCCTGATTTGTGGCAAATGGAGGACTGGTTTTGCCACCACAACAATGCACATGCTCAAGAAGCCATTTCAGTTTGCCAGTTTGGGGCAAAAACAGCATGCCTCTCTTGCCCCCTCCCCCCCACCTTACTCACCTGATCCAGCTCCGTATGACTTCTTTTTGTTTCTGAGAATGAAGAGGGACATGAAAGGACAGCAATTTGATGATGTAGAAGAGGTGAAGAAAAAGATGAGGGAGGTGCTCTCAGCCACCCAAACAGATGAGCTTGAAAAAGGTTTCCAAGAATGAAATAGCAGATTTGAAAATGTATTAAGTGTAACGGAGAGTACTTTGAATGTGAACAGGTTGTTTTGTAAAAAAAATTGAAAATACATAGCTTTGAAAAAAATTCCAATTTTTAAAAATAGCCCCTCATATAGTTTTTCTTTTATATCATTTTATTAGGGGCGCATACAACTCTCATTACAATCCATACATACATCAATTGTGTAAAGCACATTTGTACATTCATTGCCCCATCATTCTCAAAACATTTTCTCTCCACTTAAGCCCCTGGCATCAGGTCCTTATTTTTCCCCCTCCCTCCCCGCTCCCCACTCCCTCATGAGCCCTTGATAATTTATAAATTATTATTTTGTCATATCTTGCCCTGTCCGACGTCTCCCTTCACCCACTTTTCTGTTGTCCTTCCCCCAGGAAGGAGGTCACATGTAGATCCTTGTAATCGGTTCCCCCTTTCCAACCTACTCTCCCTCTATGCTCCCAGTATCACCACTCACACCACTGGTCCTAAAGGGATCATCTGCCCTGGATTCCCTGTGTTTCCAGTTCCTATCTGTACTAGTGTACATCCTCTGGTCTAGCTAGACTTGCAAGGTAGAATTCAGATCATGATAGTAGGGGGGGGGGAGTGTAGCATTTAGGAACTAGAGGAAAGTTGTATTTGACTGGCTCGTCTCCTCCCCGAGACCCCTCTGTAAGGGGATGTCCATCATGCTATTTGGTCCTCTCTGTGGACTGGCTGCTCAAATGGGGATCTGATCGGAGCACACCAGAGCAGATGAAGGGGGAGTAGGAGAGTGTGGAGTACATCCTGGCCCACCAGGCCTTGAGGACCATGATCCCAATTAGAGCTCCTCATAGAGTTTTAACAGTTGTACTTGTTAGGTGCCCTCTAACCTGCTTGATAGCCACTGTGTTAATCCATCTTTATGATAATCTTCCTCCTTCTCACTGTTCCTCTGATATCAAGCAATATGTCCTTATCCAAGCACTAGTACCTCCTAAAAATAACATGCCCTCAGTACATGCGAAGACAGATTATTGTTAGTTCCAGGTGTTTTTGATACCTAAGTGTGTGGCCTCTAACAAGGAGAGCACTGTGTTGGGAGCCTAGATCCTGTGTTTCCTGATTTGTGAATGGGTTTCTCCTTTAATAAGCCTCTTTGTGTTGAATTTCCAACAGATTTTGAATTTTCCACTCTGAGCAGAGCAAATTCACCAAGGTTGTGAGACCAACCCTGTGAAGCCATTTCCACCTTCACCTAAAAGAGAATCCCCACAGTTCTTGAAATCCCTACCACATTTCAATAAACATGAAAATCTCACAGAGTCCTTCAAACCTGTTTAACACTTCTCAAAATGTAGGTGAGGGTCACTTCCTACTTTGCTTTATTAGACTACAGCTGCCAACCTTGTGGATCTCAGCCCAATGCGCAACCATTATGCCACCTGTGCCCCCTTTTGAGGGCTTCATATGGTGTAACTGTCCTCAGATCAGAAGATGGTCATGAGCCTTAATAATAATGTGTGGGTGTGTCACTATGAGCCAGCATTGATTGGATGTCAATGAGTTTCAGTGTGAGTTCACTTCCTACTTTCCTAACAACCAAGGAACCAAACCAAACTCACTGCCATCTAGTTGATTCTGTCTTTCTCCCACAGAGTGGCTGGTGATTTTGAACTGCCGACCTTGTGGATCTCAGCCCAATGCGCAACCATTATGCCACCTGTGCCCCCTTTCTAACAGGCTTCCCACTTGCCCCACCCACTTAGCATCTATGTTACTGGTCCACCTACCACATTTGAGGCACAGGGCTGTAGAGCAGCGGTTCTCAACCTGTGGTTCGCGACCCCTTTGGGAGTTGAACGACCCTTTCACAAGGTTGCCCGATTCATAACAGTAGCAAAATTGCAGTTATGAAGTAGTAACAAAAATAATTTTATGAATGGGGGTCACCTCAACAGGAGGAACTGTATTAAAGGCTCATGGCTTTAGGAAGATTGAGAACCACTGCTCTAGAGTTTGCTATCCAATGGAACTTGAGCAGTTTTAGAAAAGTGCTAAAGTTTGTTCTGTAAGATGAAGTAGCCACAGGTGGCTTTTGAGCACTTGCAATGTGGTGATTGTGACTAAGGATTATTTTATCAGTTTAATGAATTGCAATGTAAACAGCCATACAGGGCTAGTGGCTACTGGAATAGACAGCACAGTTCTACCATAGAGGCCAGCAAATGTTTTTCTGTGAAGGGCCAGCCAGATAAGAACTATGTTAAGGTTTGTGGGCCATCTGCAGGAATCCTGGGAGCATAGTGTTCACATTTTTGGCTGACATTTGCAAGGTTGGCAGTTCAAAACCACCAGCTGCTCAACAGGAGAAAGACGGCGTTTTGTACTTCCATAAAGAGTTACAGTCTTGGAAACTCACAAGGGCAGTTCTACCCTGTCCTACCCTATAGGGTCACTATGAGTTGGCATTTTAATTTGAGGGCCATCTGGATTCTGTTGCAATGACTCAATTTTGCTATTATTGTCAACAACAACAGACAATACAAAAATGAATGCACATGGCTGTGTTCCAATAAACAATATTTGAGAAGAACAGCTGATGAACTAGATTCAGCCTGTGGACCATAGTTTGCAGACCTCTCTGCTTTAGACTATAATTTGATGTTGCGAAAAGAAAGGTTAAAAAATAATCTGAAGGATATGTCTTAAACAAAATAATTTCTTTAAATTTAAGTCTCTCGGGTTCAATACTTAGTGCCTCGGGTCTTCAAAGTTTGCAAGTGGTCACCCAAGTTACAAGGGTTGGTATCCCTTCCCCTGGAGCAGCAGCAGAAGAAAGAGAGTGAGAACAAGAAAGGGGAGATGGAATATGGCTATTGGCCTCCAGCAGTAACTGCCTCCTATGCCATTAGACCAAGAGAACTGGATGGTGCCTAGTTACCATTACTCGGCATTTTGATTAACAATTCAGAGATGAATTCTGAACAACAGGGAGAAAAGGCTGAAGAGAATTTCAAAATCTCATGGACTTCAGACTTTTTGGAGCCTTGAATGCTGGATGAGCCCTTGTAATGGTGGCCCTCAGATAACCTCTACTCCTTAAACCAAAACTATCCCCTGAAATCTCCATAGAATTAAAGTGTATCCTTGAGTATTATAATTTGAAGAACTATCTTGATGGGATTTCTTGACAATAGCAACTCTAAAGATGAGGTAAGCTCCTGGGAGGAGGGGGGTGAGCAGTGAATTGATAGTAATAGAGGCCCAAATGGATGTTTCTTTTTCTTTGACCTACTTCAAAAGCAAGGAACCCCATAGAATAGGGGGGTTAAGGCATTGGGCTGCTATTTTCAAGGGCAGCAGTTTGAACTCACCTGTCACTCCTTAGAGAAAGCTAAGGCTGCCTGTTTCCATAAGATATACAGTTTGAGAAAGCTTATGGAGCAGTTATTCTACTCAGTCATAGAAGGTGGCTGTGAGTCCAAATCCAGTCAATGACAGTGGGTTATTTTAAGACAGAATTGTTCTGTGCCATGACTGTGTGCCTAAGTAAGAGACTTAAGTACCCCTGTGCTTGCTGTTACCTGCTCTTTTTCTTAAGCCCATCATTCCAGACCTGCTTGCTAATGCTATTTATTTAATTTCCGCACTAGAAAAGTTCTGAAACATAGCAGACAAGGTTCAGGCTCCCACCAGATCTTGGTCCCCTTCCTCTGCTCCCCAGAAATGGATCACTGACTTAGTTGCTGCTTTGCAACTTTTGGTCTCCCTCCACTCACCCTTCTTATGCTAGGTAAATATGACACTCTTAGTCACCTGGCTACATTTATCTCCTTTGTCCAAGTGTCTGTCTGCCACCTTGCCATCTCCACCAGAAGGTATTCTTCAGATATCCACATCAACCCAAACTGGGCACAAATCCACTGCACCTTCTTCAGAAAAAAACAAATGATTTGGACTTTTAGTTACCTCTGGGTAAATAATAAAAATATTCACTCGGAGGATCTGACCACTTGAAATCCCAGTATGCCCCTGGGCCAAAGTCCTTTTGGTCATGCCACTGCTGTCAATGATGAGTATCCCATTAATATTTATCATCTGTATTAAGCATATATACAGATGAGTATCCCATTAATATTTATCATCTGTATTAAGCACATATACAGCCATTTCGGTATAATGGTTTATTAAACTGGCACAATAATGATTTTGAACACAGACTGTTGTTATAAGAAATGGGAAATCATTTGCATCTATAAAATGTGATTATCTTTAGATTGCTCACTTTGGAGAGAAACATTTTGTGCTTGGTACAATGAGGGATCAGTCTTTAACTCATTGGTGTTTCTTATGGTTAATGATGCTGTCTAACAATGACCTGGTATACCATCCATCACATTCAAGATGGAGAGCCTAACATGAAAAATGTTCCCACTTAATAAAGCATATACAACAAATTAGTTCAGGCAGCAATCGCAAACAACAACAACACAAAGAAATGTGGTTATATTAAAGGGACTGATTGCACATATCTTTCTTGAGTCGACAGAGTTTGCATTCTAAGAGAATCAGCTGTTAGGAACTAGGAGCGATTACCCTTTCAATGGAAGGAGATCAAACACAAGGCTGCAATAACAGAAGAGGCTTTATTATGCAAACTTAAGCCAGGGCTCAAGTCCTCAGGTACTTAACCAGGAGCACCATCTAGGACTAGAGGCTTGAACAAAGGAAATTCATTAGAAGGTATTTATTTATAAGGTATACATAATGGGGCTTTCCCAGCCCGCCCCTCCCGTCAATCCGCTGATTGGCTTATTTGAGGTAGATTGGCAGTCTGGTCCTTTGTGTAGTTCCCACGTTGGCCTTGTCGTCCTCCCATTGGCGGTTGGGCCCGTCATGCAGCTCCCAGGTTGGCTAGTCTGAGTTTCCAGGTATGTCCTACTTTGTACTGCTAGGAAATCTGAAACCAAAGCCTGCCTGGAGGCAATCTGGCTTTACACAGCTTAAAGTGGATGAACGGTACCACTGTAAAGAGTCCAGGACCAGAAAAGCATATAGCCACATGTATGTCAAACAGTTATCCACTAGTAAACACCCATGGTCAGTCATCTTAGGCGATGTAGATCCAACATGTTCTGGTTTTGTGAAACAATTTGCTTATAGGGTTTTTGTGAATCCAACGTGAACTGAGCAACTTGACAAAGCAAGGTAAGAAGCTGATGACTGTAACTAAAGGGTGCACATAGAAAATAAAATCAAATTACATCCAAATAAATTGGTATCTAAAGCCAAAGCCTTATGAGTTGCAAATAAATGCATTATGAGTTTTCTATTTAATTGAAGAACATGTTCAAATTGCATTCAGTGAAAAGGGTTGTACTTTTATTTTTACAAATCTGAAATTATACACCAACTAGAGTGTTTCAGCTTGCATTTCCACTTATGTTTGTTCATGAGCATTTCATTCTGCTATAACTCTACAAACTAGGTTTAAAAAATGGACACAATAAAGATATTGGTGCTTATCAACCATTCCAATTTTCCCTCTACATTCCACATGCCCTTTTTTCTTACGGTTTTATGATTAATTTTGACCAATGAGTATAGGCAGAACAGAGAAAAGTGAGACTAAGTAGGGATGGCATGTGTTTTCCCATCAATTGAGCTATATTTTCTGCCAAGTGATGATTAATGGTGATTTTTCTATTATCCTGGGTCTCTGAATGGCTAACTGGAGCTGAGCCTCCTGCCACCCAATATTATACAGCGACACAAGTGAGCAATAAACCTTCGTTTTGGTTAGCTACCAGGATTGTAGGTTAGTTTGTTATGGCATCCTAGCCTGAGTGATAAAGCTACATGGATAAAACATGCTTTGACAGCTCTGTCTTTTATAGTATTTAGATGGTATCTGGTTTTTGTAAATATTAAAATTGCAGTGATGACTATTATTGCATGTGAGTCTTTGTGGACATTCATGTATTTTTTTTAACCTAAGATACATTTCTAGAACTAAAATTACAATGTAAAAGGGGTTGGAGATTTTTAAAACACATCATGTATTTTGCCTAACTGTCTTCCAAAAGATAATTCTAAGTTTTTCTTTCCTTAGCAATATAAAGAGTGCTTGATAAGCATGTATCATCCAAATGAATAGTATCATTCTTTTGGATACTTGTAAATTTAATAGATGAAATATAAATTTACTTCAAATCCGATTTGTTTTAATAATGGAACAATAAAATGATCATAATATTGACAGCTCTTTATTGATGCTTTCTCTTAATGGCTTTTGTTTCATACAACTTAAAGATGGAGGTAGTGTTAGATCTCTCTGGAGCTAGATTTATACCTCGGTCCTTGGCTCCGCGCGAGAAAGAATTCACGCCGAAGCCTGGTTCGTGATCGAAGTGGGTTTTATGAAAGTTAGAAGAAGTTTCAGGTTTACACGGCACCCAAGGGGCTCCTCCCGGACACTTGGCCTAGCTGGAAGCGGCTCTGCGTCCCGCAACGCGTGCGAAAGCTCTCTGCGCCTGAGTTCTCCCTCCTCCGTTTAGGTCCTTCTCCTCCGTTCTAAGTTCTCCTCCCGTCTTGGTTCTTGTCCTTGTTCTAAGATCTCCTCCCCTCCGGGCTTCTGCCTTTTCAAGGATTCCACAGGGAGGCGTGGTGGAAGACCCCTGGTCGACCCCATTGGCTGAATTGAATTTACCTGGCTAGGTGATCCAATTCAAGTTCACGCCCACCCCTGCCTACCGGCGGGAACCCTGAACATGTGTGCTGTGCCACTCCTTTGTTCCCCTAGCTTGGCCCTCTGGGCACGCGTTAATGGACATCCCCCAGTCCTATGCTGGCCTACCTAACAGTAGTAGCAATTTATTACAATACTTTTTAGAAAAACAATAAAGATGGACCTGGTGAAATAACTTGTGTCTCTGTACCTTGGATGAGGGTAACAATAGGAGATATAGATCACTACATTTTTTCCCTAGAATGTTTTGTTGTTCTGCCTAGTCATTGATTTCTGTATTATGAAGAAAGCAGTATCTTTGCATGGCTGACCTCCTGAAAGCCTTTATGAATTCTAGGAGAGCTCATGGCTATAGCCTCTCTTCAAAGTTCCGACTCCCCCACTGCGTTGCACCCCAGTGATTTAAGAAGTAATATACCTTGAAATAGTAGGGAGTCCCACAATGGATATATTACCATTAAGAGAATGAGGTCAAATTGAATTGTGTCCCGACTGCCGAGCAGATATTAAGTATTTAATAAATGCTTGCTGGATGACTGAATGGTGGAAGGGAAACCTGAATCCGCCATGTCATATTGGTAACAAGGAAAGAGGCGTCCTCCCACGTAATTTTTGCATTTTATAGTGATTTTGAAATAATCAGCTGTGTTTTTCAAGGTTCTCTGCTCTGAACAAGGAAGAAGTCAGGGTAGGACATTAACCCATGCTTTCTTTAGCTCTTATCCAGTGCTTCTATAGTCATAAGCTGCTTCTATCATAATAAGCAGCTGGACGTTCATATTCTATTACAGGGATACTGTGCGATTTAAAATTTGAATAGGTATGAATCAGGGTTGTATCCTTTCACCTTACTTATGCATTCTGTATGCTGAGCAAATAATTCAAGAAGCTGGACTAGATGAAAACATGGCATGAGGATTGGAGGAATCTTTCATATGCCGATGACGTAACTACTTGTTGAAAGTAAAGAGAACATTGAAGCATTAACTGACAAAGATGAAAGACTATAGCCTTCAGCATAGATTACAGTTCAACAGAAAGAAAACAAAATTCCTCACTTGTGGACCAATAAGCCGTCTCATGAGTAAGTGAAGAAAAAATTGTAGCTGTTACTAATTTCATTCTATTTGAATCAACAATCAACATTCTTGGAAGCAGTAGTCAAGAAATGAAATGATGTATTACACTGGCAAATGTCCTACCAAAAACCTTTTTAAAGTATTAAAAAGAAAGCAGCGAAGCTGTCACTTTGAGGACTAAGATATAACTAGATATTTTCTTTTTCTGTTTCATGTATAAACCAACACCCAAATGTACTGCACTGCTCTCTATTTCATTCTGATTCAAGGCTACCACCACCAAGAACAGTATAACAGCTCTCATGCATTTCCGAGACTGTAACTCTTTAAGGGAGTAGAAAACCTCATCTTTCTCCCACAGAAAGGCCAGTGATCCCCAACTGTTGACCTTGGGGTTAGCAGTTCAGACCCTTTTGTTAAGTTTTAAGCAGGACAAAGACAAATCAACTCTGATGAAAGAAACCATGATAAATTTGCTGCTGCTGGGCTAAATGCAGATGACTTGAAACAAAGGAAATCAGCACAAAATCATCATCATTGACCCTTCAATTCATCACTGTTGCAAAGCAGGACTACAGAATCAAGGGAGGGAATATGCATACAATGGCAAATGTTAAATGCCTACAGGTCTGGGCTCCTGGCTGTGTGGTGGTCAGGGTATGACTCAACTTTATGCAGTTCTGATTCAAGGCCACCTGAACCCAAGCCTTTAACTTAAACTATTTAAATATGTGGCTTTGGTTTATGAAAGACACACCCAAGCAATTTCCTTAGTTCTCCTTGTAAACCTGAGGGTAAAACTGCCCCTCCAACCCCCTTAAGCTTGAGTGGTAATTGCAATACACTTTCAAACACATTTTTCCAGAAGAGAAAACTGCCTATTCATAGGCTTGCCAGGGGGTTGTCAAGGCCTTATTGCCAATTTGATGATCAGAAAAATACAATTGTTGTCTGAAGTTATGTTGGGACTTCTGTAGAGTTAGGGCTTCTGTAGACCACAGCCTTTCATAAATCAAGTGCTTTAGATTTTAATCTCTAGCACATTCCCTCCTCTGATCATGAATCATATCTAAAATTCTTTGAGCATACTGAGGTTGGTGTGCTTTCTTCTTTTTTAAAAAATTATTTTATCGGGGGCTCATACAATTCTTATCACAATTCATACCTCCATGCGACCCACAGACTTGAGTCAAACTGGACTGAACTCTTTCTGCAAGTGTGTGAGCCACTTTCTTGAAAAAAAATTATATTTGTCTGCATATATATTTTTCCCTCCAGAGAACCCAGCCTAACACAGAAATGTGTTTGAACTATGCTAATTATTCTATCACTGGGCAAACTGTCCTTCTCTTGTTTTACCCTCCAAGTCATAAGTCACTTTCTCGAAGCAGCACTGGATCCTAAGAATAGATGACGTCCAAGTCAAACCTTGTGTCAACTGTTTTAGTTAGACTAAGTGTTCTGGGGTTTGGGGGTGTCATCACATAATTTTCCCTATTCTGATAATGAATTTTCCTTTCTACAACACATAGCTGTCAGGCTCTATGTCAGATTTACTTGGGCAGAAATACACCATACAACTATTTTGCATGATTTTAAACTGTAGAGAAAAAAATTATGCAGAACAAAATTGATCAAACTTTCATGTCTTAAGAATGTAATTATGATTTATTGAGAGAGTTATTGTAAAGAATTACATTTCATCTGGCTTTTATGTGAAAGTATAAATGTGAAAGGAAGACTTTGAAGGAGGAGTTCAAGTAAGGTCTGCCCTTCCTTACATATGCAAGGACCCTTCTGATTATCTTCACATTTTATTTGTGGTTTCTTTTGCTATGGTCTCCTGGGATGGAATGAAGACACACATGGAGGCTTCTTTTTCAGTCCCTCTGTTCTCTTTCCTTCCACTGGTCCCTCCTTCTGGTTGCCAGAACAGGTGCATTTACAGAATTCTTATCCTGGTTCAAACAGTTTACAATGTGCATTAAGTAGATTTCCCTTATTTTGGTCTCAGCAACAGGAAAGACAAATCACTTATAAAGGGCACCTTGCTGGTAGAGTTGTGGGTCAGTGAAAACAAGGGAAAGCCCTCCAGGAGATGGATTGACACAGCAGCCACAACAAGGTGCTCAAACCGGCCATCCATCATGGAGATGGTGCAGGACATAAGGTCACAACGACTCACAGCCAACTGGATGGCAGCTAATCACAACACGATGTGGGAATTTGCATTTAGGTTGTTCTGAATTTGGAACCCCTAGATCCCTTCATTCCTTGATTCAATCAAAACTATTGCTTGAATATCTACAATGTGCCAAAGAGCCCTTGTGGTGTAGTGAGTTATTAGTTGGGCTGCTAACCACAAGTTCAACAATTCAAATCCACCATTTGTGCTGCTGGAGTAAAATGAGGCTTGCTGCTTCTGTAGGGATGTATAGCCTTGGGAAACCAAAGGGACGGTGCTACTCTCTTGTATAGAGTCACTATGAGTTGGAACCAGCGTGGTGGCAGTGGGTTGGATGGGTACACTATGCTAGGACTTGCCTTATGCAGAGTGCACACTTTTTCTCTGTTTAGATGAAGATCCTAGGCCACTTCTCTAGAACTGTCTTTGAATGATGAGAGGCAACTTTCTTAAACGTATGAGCCTTTGACAGGAAATTGTCGTCATGTAACCAAACCCAAATCATGCTGAGGTGCACATGTAAGTGGTAAGGAAGACTTTGTAATGCCCTATCAAAAAGGTTCTCACCTGCTGAATATTTTTAATGGGATAATGATCCTTATTTTTAAAATAAAGCCACAATTATGTTTATACCAGCATTTCAGAGGTTGTTGCTCTTAATTTAGGCTGAATACCTTCTTTCACAGTAACTGTACAAAAACCCTCAAAGATAGAAGTGATGCTGTGGATGGAGCACGACGAGGCAGTGTTTCCTTCGGCACTGTATGGGGTTTCTATGAGTCAGAACTCACTCAATGCTTCCTAATACCAACCATGACACCAGGTCAGAACACTCTAGACACTGAAAAAGAGTATCTCTGATCTCCTGGGGAATGGGTAGTCTTACTTACAAGCATCTTTTTGAAAGAAAAAAAAAACCCTTGCAATTATTGATGCCTCTTCTTTGCTCCCATGGCCCTTTCTGCAATCAGGTCTGGGCAAAGGGAATGCTTTCCTTGGTAATTTCGCCTGTAAAGAACAAAGGCGATTGTGGTTTCTTCCGAGAGAATTCAGAATGGAAACTCCAGCCTTGTTTTTCTTTTCTCTTGCGTTCAGAAAGTTTTCAATTCACTTCCCCATCGCCATCACACCCTTTATCTGTGTGGTGGTGGTTGTCATTCTTGCAGAGCAGAATTCAGGAAGGCATACTTTGGGGCGACAGCTAAGGAGAGCTGTAAAGGAAACTTTCACACTAACCCAGCTTAGTGAAACTGGGTTTGTTGATTCTTTGGCAACTCTTGCTCTTTAGCAGGCCCCTGTGGGGCAGCAGTTTGTGGAAGGACTGTAAGCATGCTGACTGGGGTTGAAGGATAAAATATATTTTGATAACTTCAAATGGCTGCCTTTACTTTACATTTTATTAGTTGTCTTAAGCTGGGTTCACGACAGAAGCAAAACCAGTCAAGTTTATTTAGGTTGATAGAGGTTTAAATCAAGAAAATAGTTCACACAGTTGAAGAAGAGAGCTAGTTCCAAGTCCTTCGGTCCAATGCTAAGCTAGAGGTTTCTTCTGACCTTCGTAGCTGCAGGGACTGAGGATCAGGAGGCCAGGCATCAGGTTTCTGGCTGCAGAGGTGAAGGGTTCCAAGGTTGGCAGGGAAAATGGCAGGCCACTGATAACTCCCAGGATCAGCAGGCAATTCAACAAGCTGTTGGCTAAAGTCCAAACAACTGGAGGTCCGATGACAAGCCAGAACCAGGATCCAGACCCATTAAAAAGCAAGCTTTCCCACAGTGTCCACTTATATTGGAAGCAGATCACATCCACAAGGAGACACCATTGTGGAGAATTATGAGCTGAGTTCATGTAAAACCTTAACTCACCAGTGTACAGATTGTGTTGAGAGACTAGAGATCTGGGACCCTGTAGGAAGGAACACCCAAGAAAATAAATTATTGCACAAGCAAGTTCTGTTTTTTTTTTTTTTCATATAGATATCTCAAGGTGGTGAACATGGTTAACTCACTCAGTTGCTAACAACAAGGAAGGAAGTGGTCTGCGTCCACCCAGAGAACATCAGAATAAAGGCCTGGTAAGCTACCTACAAAAAGTCAGCCAGTTCTGGTCTGACACACCTAGGTAGTGTCCAATGAGCTGGAGTTGACTACAGATCCTGTGAACTGCTTCTAAACAATGAACAATGGCAAAAGTGAATGGCTTGTCTGAATGTTTTTAAGGTTCCTTATTCAACTGATTCTGAGACATCAAAAAGGAAATCATGTAAGATAGGTCTGAAGCAATTGGAAAGGAGTCCCTGAAAAGAGGCCCTGGTACTTCCCTGAGGTTGAAGTAACTTTCTGCCATTCCTTGGAAACGAATGCAGTGTTGTGAAATGACCCATGGAGAGGGGCAGGTGGCCTCCAGGAGCTGGGAGTAGAGCCCCACCCAGCCAGAAAACAGGAACCTCAGCAACTGAAGGTAAAACTGAGGGTATGCTATGAAAACCTTCACTTAATTCACAAAAAAGCTTTTCAAAATAGTGCCCACGTTATTTTGCTGATGTTTGGATTCCACCTACCCTGGCACAGTGATGAGCTCAATCAGAGTTTAGATCTGTTGATGTGGCCGAGTGACTGGAACAGAAACAGTTAAAACACTCCAGAGTACTCCAGTTGCATCCTAAGAATATGTACAATGGACCATAACCCTTAAAATTGTGTGAATTCCAGAAATACTTCCCTATAGAGAAAGATATTTCCCCCCTGACGCTGCCAGAAAGGATCATAACATCATGCCCCCATGCTAGCAACCAACCAACCAACCTCATTGACATCCAGTTGATGCTGACTCCTAGTGACCCTATAGGGCCCCTGTCAGTTTCAGAGACTGTAACTCTTTACAGAAGAGCTTTATACAGATGTACAAAGCTTCTCTCTCTCTCTCTGGCAGAGCAGCCAGTGTTCGAACTGCATACCTTGCAATTAGCAGCACAACAAGTAAGCAGGAGGCCATTCTGGTCATGAGGGGGACCAGTGCATTGGGTCATGCCAGACAGTTCCTGGTCTTGTCCCAAACCTCAATCACTGTCCATCCTCATAAGAACTAAGTTCCCTGATGACCTGGTTGCTTCTCTATGCATTTTATGGTTCCCCCTTGTCATGCTGGATAATGTGTACACCCAGAAAGAATCCCACAGTCCTTCTGGCCTTATGAAATGCACACCTACTTTTGCCTGGCTAGGAACAGCAACTGCATTCTGGTGAGAGTGGTCATCTCAGTCTCCAGAACAACTTCCGACTCTTTTATTAGGAGTCCCCAAGCTATGCAAACAGTTGAGCTCTGAACCAAAAGGTTGTAAGTTCAAACCTACTTAAAAGAACCTTGGAAACAAGGCCTGGGGATCGACCTCTCAGGGGTCAGAACCTAGAAACCCCTAAGAGGTACAGTTCTATTCTGCGCACTGGGATCGCCACGAGTGAGAAGGATTTTAACAGCAACCAACAGCAGCATGGTGTGTTGGGCATCCAAATCTCCCAGCCAAATTCACAGAACTGGGTAAAACTGCCCCTATGGGTTTCCCAGAGTGTAACTCCTTAAGGCAGTAGAAAAGCCGTTTTTTCTCCCAGTATTTGGTGGGAATGGGCAGGGAATGCAAATTAAAAGGACCCTTACATCATGGAGCACCAAGAAGTCTTCTGAGGCCCCCTGGGCTGAGCAGGGATGGGGGTGGGGTGCGAGTGGGGATGAGGGTGGGGGGAGGGTGACTGGCAGCAAACTGAGACCTGGAGCGGGGCAGTGCTTTGTCCTCCATCCCAGAGCACAGGATGCCTATTCAAACATTGCTAGCAAGATAACGCTTTTTTACAAGCAGCTTCAGGCTGTGCTTTTGTAACTCCTTGGGGGAAGACTAGAGACGGGAACAAGGGAATACTAATAAAATAAGTTCAGCACCACCATGACATTTCTGGCATTTGGCTGCTTTAGGAATGGGATCTTGAAATCCTAGCAGTATGTTCAGGGGGGCCACAGCCTTAAGGCTTGACCAAGGACTGGCCTCTGATTCTAAGAGCCTACTAGGAGGAAACTCAAAATGCAGTGTAACATCCAAAATGAAGTCTCACAAGAGCCCTGAAGTACTGGGTTCCGTTTTTACCCTAAAGGCGAGCAGTTTGTGCCCATCAACCACTCTGAGGGAGAAGAGAAGGACCTCTGCTCCCTGTTCTGGAGGGCCCCTATAAGTCAGAATCACGCCATGTCAGTGAACTTGGTTTGAGTGTTGCTTTTGCAGAACGCAGTTTGTTCTTTCTGCATTGTGAGTCTTCTGACCACTGAACAAAGGGGAGGTGTCAGGCCAGATTTTCATCCTGGTTTGGACACAACCTCAGAATCCTTGAGTGACACAGATAAGTTCAGCACTAAGCTACTTACGAACCAAAAGGTTGGTGGTTCAAATCCACTCAGACACTGCAGAAGAACGTCCTGCTGATTTGCTTCTGAAAGGTCATAGTCATTGAAAATCCTGTACAGCAAGGTTCTACTTTAACATACACCGGAGTGGGGTGGGGGGGGCTGTCACCCTGAATCAGAGTTGACTTGATGAGAACTGATTTGCTTTAGCTTATTTATTTCTTTGTCTGATAACTCACTGCTGTGGGAGCCCAAACTACTGATAGAACAGAATAGAATTAACTGTTCCATACGCTTTCAGGGCTATAATCTTTACAGGAGCAGACAACTTCCTTCATTTTTCTCCCACGGAGCCGCAAATACATTAACATCAGCTTTGACCTTTCAGGTTACCAGCCCAATGTTTAACCCGCTGCCCCACCAGGGCCCTTTCTTGTTGGTCTGATGCTCTGTCACGATGATGTCTCAGGTGCATTTCCCAGTCTCTCTGTGCCTGCACTTCTGCATTTTCAAAATGGGAGCCTTCACAGTATTAGTCGCAGAAAATGAATTGTGAGGAACAAACAGGATGAGGTTTGGAAGGCATCTGGCCCCCAGCAGGTGCTCAAGTGACAACTCTGATTGATGCTCATCTTCAGGGGTACACACACTGGCTCTGATGCTGGTGACCTTGGAGAAGTAGGTTACTCCTACTCTCTTGAGCTTAATTTCCTGACTTGTAGAATGAAGAGGTTGAACTAAATGGCTTCCAAGGAGCTTCCACATCACTAAGATTCTTTCGGACACCGTGGGGCAGGAGAGGATGTCTGTGGATCAGACAAATTGGCCAGAAAGTTCTCCCATGATCGTCTGTGTGGCATGACAGGGAGGTAGCAGGAGGGTCACAGAGACTGGCCAGGTTTGAAGAGGAACGTAGAGTCAATTTCTATCTGGTCACAGACAGATCACTTTCCAATATGAACCCAAAGGAAGTGTGGCCAAGAGTTTTCAAGGGACCCACTGGTGACCCCATATGGCCGGAGGGAAAGTATACTACATGGCGTGTGCAGTGGCTGATTTGGGGGGAAGTAAATCAACAGACCTTTTTTTTTCTCCCCAAGGTGCCTTTGGTTGGATTGCAACCTGCAATCTTTTGGCTATTAGCTGAGCTTGTTAATCTCTGTACCACTCAGGACTCCTCGGTGATTATTCGATAGTGCTGGAACATGCACTTAAGCTGGATTCTGTTTTTAGTCCTCCATCCACTGAGGCAAGTAAGGAAACCATCGACAACAAAATCCCAACCCAATTTCAGACACATGAGCAGTGGAACCAAGATCAAAATCCAGTTCTTCTCGTCTCCTTTATTTGTGGCCCTGGGTCTGTGGCTCCCCACAAGGCTGTAGGACTGCTAATAGCTTTTAGTTGCCTCAGTCATGCAAGCTCATTAGCTGACTTTTTACGTCATGCTAAATTCTGTGCTAAGGGAGGGTTTCTTACAAAGACCCTATGGAGTATCATTAGCCCTGTTCCACAGGTGAAGCACGTTTGCCACAGAGAGATCAAGTGACTTGCCCAAAGTAGCACAGAGAGGAATTGTACAAAGTGGATTTGAGCCTAGGTTTATAATCACTGTACACAGATCCCAGACATCACAGCAGGAAGTTATGAGGAGAAACAGGGAGGGTAGAGGGAGAGTGAGTAGGAAAGAGGGAACCGATTACAAGGAACTATATGTGACATCCTCCCTGGGGGACAGACAACAGAAAAGTGAGTGAAGGGACGTCGGACAGGGCAAGATATGACAAAATAACAATTTATAAACTATCAAGGGCTCATGAGGGAGGGGGGAGCGGGGAGGGAGGGGGAAAATGAGGACCTAATGCGGGGGTGTAAGTGGAAAGGAAATGTTTTGAGAATGATGAGGGCAATGAATGTACAAATGCGCTTTACACAATTGATGTGTGTATGGATTGTGATAAGAGTTGTATGAGCCCCTAATAAATAAAATGATGTTTAAAAAGTGAAAATTTAGAAGGCTGAGGACAACAAAAACAAAAACACAATTGTGGAGACTTTAAAGATTCTCTAGAAGAACTGAACTATTGAATCAGATGATATGTGGATTATGTGCCAATAAAACATTTTAAAAAAAGAAAGGATTCTATAGAAGAACCCATATCAAGGTGGGGGGGAGTATAGAAAATAATTTAAAATTCTCATGGAATCCAGACTTTCTGGAACCATGGAAGCTGGTTGAACTACTGAAGCAATTACGCTGAGATAATCTTTAAACCTTAAACCAAAAATATTCCTTGAAGGCTTTTTAATTTAAAACATCCAAAAACAAGCACATAAGAATCACTGCCATCGAGCTGATTCTGACCCATAGCGGCCCCTCAAGGACAGAACCGAACTGTCCCTGTGGTTTTTCCACAGCCGCGAATCTTTGCAGGAGCAGAAAGCCTCCTCTCTCTCCCTTGGCCTAACTGGTGGGTTTGAACTACAGCAAATTATCAGTCGAACAGGTTACCCACTACGCCAACAGGGCTAGTTTAGCTTGACTCATTAAAAAAGTCTGCCTTGAGACATGTGCTTTTTAAAAATATAGCGCTTTGGGATCAAATTGACAGCAGCCACTCAAAAAATTAGATGAGAAACTTAGGGGCGGTGAGTTTGTTTTAGTGAGAGAAGACCATTCCCAAAGGGTGAGAGTGATTGCCAAACTTGAAGATTATTATCAATGTCACCGACTAACACGTAGAAATGATTGAATTGATATATATTCTGATGTGTATGGTCTCGGCAGAAAACGTAAAATAAACTTTATTTTTAGAACACAGTTGTCAAGGAGTTGGTTCAGGCTCATGGCAACCCTGGATCCAAGTGACCCAGCAGAACGATTTCCACAGGATTTTCCATAATTGAGTTTTTGCAAGGAGATCTGCAGGTCTTTCTTTTGTAGGACCTCTGGGTGGATTCAAACCACCCTCAACCTTTTAATCAGTAGTTGAGTATGTTAACCTTCTGTACCATCCCAGGGGCCCCAGAATAACAGTGCAGAAGCAAATAGTGATGGGGAATGCAGATTCACTAGGGAATATGTCATTCGCTTCATAGTCTTTCATTTACTTCGGCAAAGGGATGTATGTTTTTTAGAATCATTTCCTTTTAAATGGATTAAATGCTCTTTAAAATCACTTTGGAAACAAAACCACTGGCTTAAAACAGGGTGCGCTTTGTTGAAAACTAGAAAATATGCGGGATCTGACTTTTAATTCTGACGGTTGAAAAACTATCCTGGTGGCCTTGAGCAGCTAACTCCCTACCCCTCTCTGCTTCCCAAGTTCCTCCATTTGCACCAAGAGATCAATAGAACTACGTATTCCTTCCCCAGCTTGGGATCTCCTTAGAAATGCAGATTCTGGTTTAGAAAACCCCAGAGGAGACTGAGAGTCTGCTTTTCTATCAGCCATCCCAGGATGGCTTTGGAGGTGAGACATATGTAGCAGCCCTGGAGAATTAGCACCTGTGTGCCCCAGGGCCAGGGCTGAGCTGCTCATTCATAAGCTCCTACTCAGCCTCTTTCCCCGGGGTCTCTTGGCCCCGCTGGGCATGCTGTGGGCTGTGCCTCTTCTCTGGCCAGCAGGGAGGGCATTTCAGAGGAGACATCAGCTTTTGCCCTCCCGGCAGAAATCAAGTGTGGAATTTCAGCCTTTTGTTCAGATAGCAAGTGCAGTGCAGGCAGACTATAAAGTCCTTTTTCTCACCTTGGTTAAAGAGCTTTGTGAGGCAATTCAAATGTTCCTGGTGCCACCAAGTCCCTTCTGACTCACAATGACCCTGTCATCATTCAAAAGCATCACTTCCGCAGTCTTCCTCATTCATTGTTTAGCTTCTGCATGCATAGGAGGTGATGGAAAATACAGTGGCTTGGGAACAGCCCTACCTTTGTCCTCAGAGTTACCTCTGATAGTTTAACACTCAAAACACTCAAAGAGGCCTTTTGAAAACCAGATCAGCCCCAAAGTGCCAAAATGTGTCTGTGGGGAGTCAAGTCACGAGGTTTTAACCATTCAAATCAGCTTTTATCATTTTGATCTCCTGTAGTCATGTCTCTTTTCCTTAGGTCCCTCCCCCCCCCATATTGGGGTTTATGTCTGATGTCTTTGGGGGTGGTCTTCTTGAATCTTTGTTATGTGTTTTTCTGTTTTCAGGTAAATGAAACCCAAGCCTGATGAACTTATAGAGACAACAAATAGAATCAAGGTTCCTGGGGGATATGGGGTGGGGGGAAGGGGAGCTGATATCAAGCAGTTCAAGAAGGAAGAAAATGTTTTGAAACTGATTGTGGGAGCAATTTTACCATACTGCTAGATGCGATTGAACTCTAGAATGGTACGATATCTGTATTAGCTCCCAATAAAATGGTTTTAAAAAAAGTATTTTCCAGAAGATTTGCTCAATGCAATAAATCCATATTCTCAGGTAATACGCGGGTGCTTCAAAAAGTTTGTGGAAAAATTCCACGATTTTTTATTCCTTTTTTCCATGAACTTTTTGAAGTCCCATTGTACTATAGTTTGTGGTTTTCTGATGTACTTCTGAGGGAGAAATTTTTAAAAATTGTATAGACATATAATTCACATATCATACACTTCCATAGTTCAGTCCCCTTAAAAAAGAGTTGTATAATCAGCACTACAATCAGTTCTAGAACATTTTCTTGAAGGGGAAAATTTCCTTCCCTATGAAGCCCATTTCTACCACAAAATAATAGAAGGATTAAACACAAATATGGAAATCTGGAGCTATTGTTCTCTTTCTCACTGACCTTCCACTTTACAAAGCATGATATCAGCCCCTCTTCAGGGACTGGTCTCTCCTGATGACTGTCCAAAGTATGGAGATGACATCCCACTCACCTCCCACTCCGCAGCCATTGAAGTCAATTCCAATCCGTCCCTATAGAGGAAATACTACGTGGTGTAAAAGCAAAAAAAGGTGTACTACCAGGGCTGTGTGTTTTCACCAAATTCATTTAATCTGTATATTTTATGGAAGGTAACAGCCTCGTTGTTCTCCAAGTGGCAGCTCTTAGGTTTTAAGGGCTCCTCTGGTAGCTGCCGTCTAAAGCTTACCCGACAGCACCACCAGGGTTCTCATAGTCCATGGTACTTGCAGTCTTTTGCACTGGAGATTTATGTCAACAGTAACATAAAGGATTTTGGAACTACTGGCTCCTTTCAAAATGTAGGGGCATGTTAATGGAATCAACTTCAAAATTCCACAATGAAATGAGCAAATCATGTTAAATTTGGAGACTGCTTGCTTCCATGTCTTTTCTCTTTTATTTTGTGGAAGTTTTCTCCTGTAGTGTTGTGCTCTTTGTCGTTTGAAAACATAATGAGAGTTAGTCTCAGCTCCCATAACTTCCAGTGTTGATAACTGGGATGGACTGTTAGCTGATAGGTTGGTGATTCAAACTCACCCAAGGCACCCCCGAAGGTAGGTCTGATGACATCTGTTTCCATCAGGTCACAGCCTTGAAAATTCTATGAAGCACAGTCCTATTCTGTACACTTGGGGTTCACATGAGTTGGAATCACGTTGCCAGGGCTTTCTTCTTAGTCACCTCTGAGTGTACCTCAAACTGCCAAACTTCCAGTTAGAAACTGAGTGCTCGATTGTTTGAACCAGAAATGGAAGCTGGTTTGCCTAGGATGCCCCCTACAACCAGGATCTGGCCCTGTCTACCTTGTGTATGCGTTCAGGGGAAAAAACAAACAAAAAAAAACAAGCATCATCTTGATCTTTGATTTCACTTGATGAGCTTTTTTGGGATGAGGTCATGATGGCGTCTTTCACTGCCTTGATTAATGCTTGCTTTCAGGGATAACAGTTGTATGAGCCCCTAATAAAATGTTAAACAAACAAACAAAATAAAAACAAGAAGAGAAAAAAAGAAAAGAAAAGAAAAGTACCCTGACTTATTACCAGTAATGACCTTGAAAAAAGTCTGGGGTACTTCAAAGCTGTTCTTTCAAAGCACAGCGTGTTTCCACTAGATGTTCATTTTGCTGGTCAGTCAGAACCGGAAGCACAAAAGGGCACCACCAGAGGAAAGGGCTGGCACCTAACTGAAAAGCATTGAGAGGGAGCAGTGTGAGGGGTGTGGCCAGGGCCCTGACCCCAGAGCATGGAGGTTGTGGCAGGGAAGGGTGACCCTGAGTAGATGGGATTGAAACTGGACAGCAGTCCAATGAGGAAGCCAAATGCCAGTCACCAAGCCCATTTTTAAAAAACTGTTCACCAACACTTGGCCTGGAGTTGACAGTCCACTGCAGTCAATACCATCCATCCACGGCACTCAAGCCACCAGTCTGGTTCACATGGTTCTGCCTTCTATCCCTTGAATCCATCTTCCTGTTTCCCACCTCCATTCCCCACACTCAAATCTAGACCCTCAGTGGCCCCTAATTCCCCTGCTGTGTCTATTATTGCTGCCCCTCAATGTACTCTGCATCAAGAATGGACTTTTTCCAAATCAGATCATTTCACGTCTTGACTTCCAAAGATTCCAAAGGTCCCCATTTGCTCCAAGATAAAGTTTAACATGACTTACAATGTAAACCAAACCAAACTCACTGCCATTGAATTGCTTCGAAACCAAAACTCTATAGAACCCTAGAGGAGAGAGTAGAACTGTTCCTGTGGATTTCCAAACCAATGAATCTTTACCGGAACTGACAGTCTCATCTTTTTCCTGCTGGTGGGTTCAAACAGCTGACCTTTCTGTTAGTAGCTCTGCCTGTAAACCACTATGCCACCATGCCTTCTTTATCATGACTTACAAGACCTTTTGTTCTGGTCCTGAAGCGAAAGCTGAGGTTCTAGATGTGGGATTTGAGTCCACCCTCTCCTCTCATCTCAAGCCCATATCCAGATATTTCCACCTCCGGACTTGCTACCATGGTTCTCTGGCAAGTCCAAGGGTTTCTAAAGGTTCAACATCTATTTGAGCAGGTCAATGGTTTCACAGATAGTGACTGACATAAGAAAGGGGGAAGAGTTTCAGTGCAGGGGTAGCCAACTGCTGAGGAACACGGGCCATGTTTTCGTTGGTGGTGGCGGCTACTGAGTCGATTCTGACTAATGGGGATCCTCTGTGTGCAGAGTAGAATAGCAGCACACCACAGAATTTGGAAAACAGATCACCAGGCCTCCCTTCCAAGGCAGCTCTGGGTGGGCTTGAACCACCAACTGTAAGAATAGAAGTCAAGTGCTTAACTCTTTGCGCCAACTCATGAGGCCACGGCTGATGCCATTATATCAGGAAAGTCAGTGACAGGCATGGAAAATAGGCAGCGTTTTTATCTGGTCTTAAAGGATGGTCAGGTGTTTGTCAAGCACTTCTGAGTTGCCAAGGGTAGCTTGAAACCTACTTATTTTAAAAGTCTGCAAAAGCATTTGATGAGGAATAGAGAACTTCAGGTGCACATCTGTCTAAATGAACATCAATTCTCAATTAGTGAGGGTGGAACGGATGAAGCTTTAGTGCACTGCAAATGGGCTGGGGGTGTGGAGTTGAGGGAGGTCCAGGGAAGCAAGGAAGCACCGAGGGAGACATTCTGACCTGCTCTCCTTCCGTGTTTCCATTTTACCTCGTTTTAGGGTCACAGTGATAGCAACAGTGGCTTTTCATTTTTATGGCTAATAGACTTCTAATGCCCCTACCTATGGACATTTCTTTTTCACACCCCCGCCCTGGAAGTGATTTCCTTCAGCTGCACAGGGACGAGGGTTCACTGGATCCGGTACTTTTCTCTCCCTGTTGTTCTGAGTGTCCAGAAAGTTGTGGTGACTGGGGGTGGGTGGGTGGGGTGGAAGAGTAGGCCACCTACCCCATTCCAGTCAGAGCACCTCTGCTTTTCTCAGCACTGTTCACGCCTACCTCCTTGGGAGGTGATTTGGTTGGTTCAGTATTCGTTCACATGTATGGCGGTCTCTAGTGGAGAACTGTTAAAATCAAGGGAAAGAAAGGAGCTTAGAAATAGGGCAGGTCAGGGGGATGGACAACAGAAAAGTGGGTGAAAGGAGACATCGGTCTGTGTAAGATATGAACAAATAAAAATGGTTTATAAATTATCAAGTGCTCATGAGGGAGTGGTGGTGGTGGTGGTGGTGGGGTGAGGAGCTGATTCCAAAGGCTTAAGTAGAAAGAAAATGTTTTGAAAATGATGGTGGCCACATATGTCCAGATGTGTTTGATGTATGGATTGTGATAACAGCTGTATGAGTCCCCAATAAAATTATTTTAAAAAAAGAAATAGGGTGTGTGCCTCAGTGTGGACTGGAGCTGTGACTATGTACCTGGTAAGGGCCTTCCACGTGCAAAGCCAGGAGAATGAAGACAGGCCCATGGGAATTTCAGAACTTCAGAGACTGAGACATTCCCTAGAAGTCTCAGAAGGAAAAAACAAAACAAAATTAAAACAAGGCATATACCAAAGGAGAACCGGGTCTTATATTGGCAGCACTGGATGGTGGAGATCAGTGTGTTATAATGATTTCACTATATGTTTCTATACCAACTAGTTTCAGCTGGGATTAGGTTTAGTTGTATCAGAAATCTCAAAGTAACAGTGTTCAAAGTTTCTGGTGTAAAAGTCCAGGCAAGCATTGGCATCCAGAGTTTCAGACCCCTGTATTTTTGTTTTTTTTTAAATTGTTGTTGTTGTTGTTGCTCCACTGTGACTGGCCTGATGCCCTGGTGCAAGATGATGACATGTATGGTCCAGGCAGTGACCTGGAGAGAAGGGATGACAAAGCACAGCACAGATGGATCATGGAAGCGGTCTTTGATGGAAGATGCTACATGAAACTACTTCTTCCATCCAATTGGTGTCATACATGCGGGGAGAAGACTTTAAAACAGTTCCTGGAAAAATTCAATCTTTCAGTTCCATTTTTTCACAAACTTTCTGAAGCTGTATCGCCCAGAGCAGAGGAGCCTGTGCACAGTTGAGGCTTTCTTCTACCCAGCCCTGTGGCCAGCTGAGCATTCTATCACTGTGGACAAGGAAAAGGAACCCTGGCAGCACTAGGAGATATGCATCGGGCTGCTTTCTGCAAGGTCAGCGGTTTCAATGTACCAGATGCTCCTTGGGAGAATGATAAGGCTGTCTGCTTGCTTTAAGATTGACAGCCTCACTATGAGTTGGAATCCATCAGTGACAATGGCTTTTGTTTTGTTGGATGGAAGCAGAAAGGATTCCCTGGGTAGCACAAATAGTTAAGCACTGACTTTTAACCAGTAGGATGGCAGTTGGAATCTACCCTGGGACCCCTCAGCAGAAAGGCCCGGTTATCTAATTCCGAAAGGTCACAGCCTTGACAACTCAAAGGAGCATTGGTTTGATATACACTAGTGAACGGAGAAGGGGAAAAACAGAAACTAGGAAATCATCGGTGGCATAGTGGGTCATCAATTGGACTGAAAATTGCCAAGATCAGCTATTTAAACTGACCGGTTATTCCAAGGAGAAAGATGAAACTGTCTGCTCCCAAAGAGATTCAGTCTATACAGTCTCAGAAACCCACAGGGACAGTACTACTGCTTTATAGGGTTGTCATGGGCTACCATGGCCTAGATGGCAGTGAGTTTTCAGGAGACAATTAGAAGGGACGAGTCCCTGGACAAGGGGCTTGTTGGATAAAGCTGGGGGTCAAGATGGATGGACACAGTGGCTACAACAATGGGGTCAAACAGAAGAACAATTGGGAGGATGGTGCAAGACCTGGAAACATTTCAATCTGTTATGTACAAGGTTGACATGAGCTGCAGCCAATGACAACAGCAAGAAAAAGGCGACTAGTGATTCTAATCAAGTTTCAAAGCAAAATAAAGGCAGTTTGCAGCTATACAAAGATTCAGAGAATTTACCTCTCCTGCTTGGATCCACAAGCAATGCCCATGGAAGCAACAGTCAAGAAATCAAAAGGCATATTGCATTGGATAAATCTGCTCCACATAACCTCTTTAAAAGAGCAAAGGACGAAGACGCATTTGTCCCAAGTCATGATGTTTGCAATGATTTTGTATATATGTGAAAGTAGGGCAATGAATAAGGAAGATCAGAGAAAAATCAATGAATTTTGGAATTATGGTGCTGGCGAACAATATTGAAAGCACCATGGACTGCTAGAAATCTCTTGGAAGAATTACAGCCAGAGTTCCTTTGAAGCAAGAGTAGCAAGACTTCATCTCACATTCTCTAGACACGTTCTAAAGACAGACCAGTCCCTGGAAAAGGACATCATGCTTGGTAAGCAGAGGAGAAGCAAAAAAAGAAGAGGACCCCCAAGGAGGTGGACTGACACAATGGCTGCAACAAGGGACTCAAGCACAACAATGCTTGTGCGAATAGCACAGGACTGGGCAGTGTTTCATTTTACACCAGGTCGCTATGAATTGGAACTAAATCTATGGCACCTAACGACGACAACACCACGGTCTTGTGGTTATAACCAAGGTGGTTGGATGGCCCTGAACCAGTCTTGCAAATGTTTCCAATCTATGATAGTGTACATATGAACTCCAATTATGGCCCCTTTCCTGCTTCTGTAGTCCCCCCTGCAACTATGCTGACTTGATCAGCCGCCGTTCATGGTTTTGTGAGCTTTCTTTTATCCCCAGGTCCTATTTCAGTGGCCAGGTGTCTGTGAATCCTTGACCACCATTATGGCTTCATGCTGATGGTCTTCCTCATCCGGATCACGTGTCTTTTTCTTACCTTTGCCAGGTGTAGGACTTAATGAATGGGTTGCTATAATTTGTAATGGATTATGGGGTCTCTTCTCTCCCCTGCAACAGATGCCACCAAGAGGAGGGAACCACGGATTCAGATCATATCTGTCTTCAACACTCCCGCTAGTTGTGCGTTACCAATGGTGTGAGGCCTCCCGCTCCTGGGAAGGGCAGCACTCTAAGTTATCTGCCTCTCACAGGATCATGGAGCCACTCTCCAGTCCGAAGCATCCTTGGAGCATGGGATGGCCGGAATGCGTTTGCTTGGTCATGGCCTCATTGATTTAATTGGCCCGGTAAGCATGCTGGAGGTGTTGGGGATTGTAATTAAAGTGGTGGTGCCTGGAAAATCCTCCGTCTGTTATTATAATTTTTTTCTCTCCAAAATAAACTATCCTAGCTCACCAAACTTGTGGAGCTAATTAGAGCCTAATTAAAGTTACTTGTTTCTATTTTAAAATCTGCCCACTGAGAGAGCCGCAAGGCAGGAGGGAACATATTTTTAAAGTGACAGTTCTAAAAATGCTTCCTATCCTGGTCCCTGAGCTGTGTTGCTCTGATTCATGCATTGATTAATTTCCAATGAAACTGACGGCTTCCCTTCTTTCAGCAGCTCAGCTCAGCTAGGCTCAGCTCCCTGGCCATCACCCTTTTTCATGCAGGAAAAGGTGTGCTGGCTGGACAGAGGAGCCTTCTATATGATCTGGCTTCCGGCCAGAACTGACTGCTTGCTTCAGGGGAAGGTGTTTTGAAAGCATGCAGGCAATCACTCCAGGGGAGATACCAGGAATTCCGAAGGTGCACGCTCATTGCCATTGAGTGGACTCTGCAATAGCCACCCTATAGGGCAGGGCAGAACTGTCCCTGTTTAAGTCTCATCTTTCTCCCCTAAAGCAGCTGGTGGTTTCCAACTGCTGACCTTTTGGGTTAGCAATCCAGAGTGTAACCATTCTGCCACCAGGGCTCTTATTCCAAAGGTCAGGGCCCTGTGAAGGAAAGGAAAATATTGCCCGTGGAGGGGTTTCTCAGGACTGGTTGTGATGTTCTGAGCAGTTAGCTCCCTGCCAGGAGTTCCACTCCATGGAAATGGATTGGTTTCATTTCGGTTTTGCTTCCATTTCCTTATCGGTAAAATCTGTGTAGCAGAATGCCAAGTCATAGCCACCAGGATCGCAAACACAGCAAACCAAACCAAACTCACTGAGGTCCAGTCCATTTCAGCTCATAGCGACCCTAATATGCAGAGTAGAACTGCCCCCGGGGGGTTCTGATAACTTTAACTCTCTCTTCTGTGGAGTGCTTGAGGGATTCAAACTGCTGATCTGTGGTTAGCAGCTCAATGAATAGCCCACTGTGACACCAGGGCTACACACACACACACACACACACACACACACACACGCACAATCCCAAGCCAAACTCACTGTTGACCTTGCAGTTAGCAGCGCTATTCATATTTAGCCCACCAGCTATCCCAAACCATAATCCAGTCATCAAGTTGATTCTGACTCATAGCAACCCTATATACAGTTCCTGAGGCGCTAAATTTTTACAGAGACAGACAGCCTCATTTTTCTCTTCAGGATCAGCTGGTAGGATTTTTTTTTTAACATTTTATTAGGGGCTCATACAACTGTTATCCCAATCCATACACACATCAATTGTGTAAAGCGCATTTGTACATCGTTTCTCAAAACATTTTCTCTCCACTTAAACCCCCAACATTAGGTCCTCATTTTTCCCCTCCCTCTCCGCTCCCCCCTCCATCATCAGCCCTTGATAGTTTATAAATGGGTATTTTTCAGCTGGTAGGATTGAACAGACTGTCTTGTGGTCAGCCATTCTATGATTAGCCAATGGCACCAGGGCTCCATATATAGATAATGGACTGATTTCACAGACTTTAGAAAGTCCTGTGTGTGTACATACATATATAAGAGGGGGCCTCATAATGTTCGTGGAAAATTATATTACCTTTTAATTCCATTTCCACAGACATTTTTTCTGCTATAAAATCACAGAAGCCTTTATTTTAAAAAAGCACTACGGTTTCACCAACTTTTTGAAGTCCAGATATATATGTGAATATATAGTAAATATGTGTGAATATATGTGAATCTATATATGTGTGAATCTATGTGTGGATATATGTGAATACATGTGTGAATCTATATATGTGAATCTATATATGGGAATATACATGTGAATCAATATACGTGAATCTATGGATATATGTGAATACATCTGAATCTATCTGTGTGAATTTATATATATATGAATGTGTGAATCTATATATGTGTGAATATGTTAATCTTTATGTATATACATGTGAATCTATGTATGAATATATGTTGATCTGTATGTGTATGCACATACACAAATCTATACGTGTGAATCTACATATGTGTGAATATGCATAAATATATGACTATATATGTGATTGTGTGTAAATATGTGTGTGAATACATATATATGTGAATATGTGAATATATGTATGCATATATGTGAATCTATATATGTGTGATTATGTGTAAATATATCTGTGAATACATGTGAATACATACATATGTGACTATGTATGAATCTCTATATGTGTGAATATATGTGAATACTTATATGTGTGAATCTTTGCATTCACATACAGATACACATAGATTCAGGAGGCAATGAGGTGCTTTCACCAGTGTGCCACCATCAGGCCTTCTCAAATGGGAGTGAGGGAGGGTGAGAGGAATGGCAGGAGCCTACCAGCTAATAGAGGTGAAGCTGGGATCTAGAATCTGCCTGAGAAACCCCCATTGACAGGAGAAACTCTTCCAAGATATTGCTGGAGAAGTTGTGGATTCCCTGGCGAGGTTTTTTCCATTGCTGGTGGCACAGTAGCTTACTCCTTGGGCTTTGAATGTTTTTGGAAGTCTGCTCCTCGGCCCAGACTCTGGCTGTAGCTCTCATGACATTTAGATATTTGTTCCTGGTTTAGACAGTGCCAGTCTTTCCAGAGCGCATCCCATCCAGGGAGAGATATCTAGATTATAAACAAAATAAAAAATTACTATTTATTGATTACCTACTGAAAGCCAGATCTGTGATGTGGTACTTTGCATAGATGATTTCCAATCATCACAATAATCCTTTGGCTCACAAAGGAAGTGAGGTTCAATCCAGTTCGGCAAACACCACAGTTTTTGCAGAGGTAGAAAAGATAAGGTGGCTTGATGGCAGTAGGAAAGAGGTCGGCTAAACTCTCAATTTCCTGCTTGACCTGTTTTGTTTGGCCCTTCAAATCTTCACATTAAGGAAAAGGAGTGCCTGGATGGTGCAAAAGGATAATGAGCTTAGCTAAAAGTTGAAAGGTTGGAGGTTCAAGTCTACCCAGAGGTGGCACGGAAATAAGGCCTGGCAATCTTCTTCAGAAAAAATCAGCTATTAAAAGCCTTACGAGGCACAGTTTTAATGTGGCACACATGGGGTTGTTATGAGTTGGCGTTGACTTGGTTGGTGTACTTGAGACATGTTGTCAGGAGAGAACAGTCTCTGGAGAAGGACATCATGTTTGGTAGAGGTTCAGAAAAATGGAGAAGGATCTTCAAAGAGCTGTATTGACTGAGTGGCTACAACAGTGGGCTCAAGTATGACGATTTAGGAGGACGGTGCTGGACCCGGTAGTATTCTGTTCTCTTGTACATGGGATTGATATGAGTTAGAACCTACTCAATGCCATGTATACATGTTAAATCATGCATGCATAGAAGATCCCCCGGGAAAGGGAGGGTCGTCATTACCCGAGAAGCTTCAGGTTGAGTGGCAATGGGTGCAGGGAGATGCCTTTCTGAATGTTCCGGCATTGACTTCCCTAGTGATGAGAAACTATCCTTTTCAGAGGGGTCAGAAGTGTGTGGGCAACCCTAGCAAACATCTGTGCGACTGGGAAAGCTGGCCTCTGGACAGGAGACTGTTAGTCTGGTCTCATCCCGTGGTGTCTGTGATCGTGTTGTCACGCGACTGAGGGCATTGCTCACAGGTATGACTTCTCATCGCACCTTCTGGGTCAGTTAGTGCACAGACTACATTTAGTGATCTATTCAAATCACCTTCCAGAGACAGAAGGCAAGTTGGACTACTAATGTAGCATCCAAGAAAAAATCTGTACTTGCTTAAGAATTCATTGTTTGTATTCAAAGTTATCACTTTACCTCAATATAATTGTTAGAAAATGTGTTTTCTCTTTTAGTTTTAAATGGCCTGTTTAATGCTAATAACATCACGGAAGCTCCATAGCCTTTACAAAAACTTGAGGCCCATAACATGTACAATTATGCTTCCCCCGATTTTTGAACTATGCATACATAAAGGGGCTTCAAAAAGTTTGTGGAAATGTTCCATTCTTTTAATTCTATTTTTCCATGAATTTTTTTTAGGCTGCTTTGTGTAGATTTTACCAGTCTGTAGACATTTGCGAGTATGGTAGCTATAGTATCACTCTACGTTGAGAGGGGAGATCATATATATTCCCTCAACGAGAAGAGGGTTAACCCAAACTAAACTCACTGCCAAAAAGTTGATTCCAGCTCACCTTGACTCAGTAGGAAAGAGTAGAATTGCACCTTAAGGTTTCTGAGACTATCTCTATGGAAATGAAACAGACAGCCTTCCCTTTCACCCACAGTGGGGCTGGTGGGTTTGACCTATAGATCTTGCAGTTCACAGCCCATCACTTATCCACAGCACCACCAGGCCTCCAGGGAAGGAGTTAGGTAAATAGAAATCAGAACTCCACCGTAGCACTGAAGTACAACCTCAGTTGGTTTCTCCCTAGTGCATTTCTTCTTGATGTGAGCATACAAATTTGGGCATAGATAAATTATATATTTATACAACTCATGGATCTTTGTGTCTGTTATCTGTGGATATTTCTGCTTATTGTTAATGTATGCAAAACACACTAAGGGAAAGCTAAGATAAGAAACAGTACCTGTTGGATCTTGGCTCTTAATGTCGTTTAGCCTGACATCATCAGTAGCAATCAGGTAGCCCACCTCAGGGCATTGTGGGCGACCTAAAGAGAGCAATCCAAGATTACATGTGTGTATCATTTTTGATGAGGACAATGCCTGTTTTAAGTAATTAATATAATGAAGAGTAGCATGCAACCCCTGTAGGGTTTAGGGGCTAGAAAGGGAAGGCACTTCCCCGGAGGGTCCTTTAGCATTAATAAAATGGCTTTTCTGGCCCCTTCCCACAACAATTTTTTAAAACAAATATTTACTGAGCACTTACCATGAACCAGCCACTGAAAGACACCAGGAATATGGTGATGAGTGAGACAGAGATGTTCCCAGGCTTTGTTGAGTTTAAGACCTAGTCATAGAGGTAGGCATGCATCAAATATTCTCACACTTTAACTTCAAAGCCATGCCAAGATGCTAGAAAATGAAAGATTTAATAGAGATCTTGTCTGGGAGCTTGGTGAAGGCCTTTTTGAGGGAGTGACATTTAGGCTAAACTCTAAAATATGATTAGGAGATAGGCAGGGTCAGCGTAGAATGAAAGAAGATTTCTCACCGAGCAGGACCTCTACAGATTCTTGGGAGCAAGGTAAATGCAGTGCGGCTGCCGTGAGGGTTGGGGGTGGGGGCTCTCAGGCATGGGCAGTGGCATGTGAGTCCAGAGTGGTAGTTGGAGCTACATTCTACACTGTCTTTGAGGCTTTGGGATTTCTTTTTCCTATGTACAATAGGAAACCTTCCAAGAGTTTGGAGCCGATTTATGTAAGCGAAGACTAGTTCTGGCTACTAAGTGGAGAATGGAGCGAGGACACGAGTGAAAAGAGGATTATGGTAGTATTGATGGGAAGAGTTGATTCATCTGTGTGTGATCATCTATAATGCCTGGTGAATGATTAAATGTGGGAGCCGAGGGGAACAGAGTAGGGGCTGTCTTGAGCAGTTGGATGAGTCGAGGTGCTACTTGCTGGAAAAAGGCTGACTTTGAGGAGCAAGATGAAGAGTTCTATTTTCATATCAATTTAAAGATTCTTAAGAGACAACCACCCTAAAGGCTGGACTGCTAACCTCAAGGTCAACACGGGAACTCTCCAGCTGCTCCTTGGGAGGAAGATGAGGCTGCCTGCTCCCATAAAGCCATTCATCTCCGAAACACACAGAGACAGTTCTATCCTGTTCTATAGGGCCGCTATGCATCAGAATGGGCTCAATGGCAGTGGGATTGGAAGCAACATCATATAAAGGTATTGGTAAGACAGTTGGTATCTGTGATTCAGGGATGAGAACCTGACTTAAACTTGTGAAAACGGGAAGAATCAGATAGAGAGTTTATTTAGACAGAAAGGCCCTGGGACTCAGCCCCACATGATTGAACCCATAATGGTGAAAGACACAAAGTACAGGCTGATAACGTAGGGGCATAATCAGGACCAGAAAAGCATTGTGTCACAAAAGTTGAAGAATGAAAATGTTTCACGTGAAGGGAGGAAATATGCTTTGTCAAATACTACTGAATGGTAACTGCCATGTCTACCATCTAACTATTTTGCACATAAGCAACATATCCCTGGCAGTAATGAGCACCATGAGAGTCCTGCTGGCTATGATGGTTAATGTTATATATAGTGGCGCAGTGAATTCCTTATTAAAGCTCTTCTAGCTATAATCTTTGTAATTTTTAGCAAATGACTAGGTGGGGCCTTGCAGACTGGGTGTATTTCCTCTGTTCCTGATGGGTCTGGTTAAGAACAAATGGGGAAAGATAGGATGAAATGATTCAGTTTTGAGTGATTGTTAATAGGGTGAATTATGATTTAAAGACTTGGGACTCAACCATAAGGAATAATTTTCCTATCCTGTTGGGGTCAAAATGAGCCATCTAAGAAGCAAAAGAAGAAATGTTACTACCGTCAAGAAAGCAGACCCAGTATGGAACATGTTCATTGGCCCTTGACCCAATGGACTGTGTGACATCAGAGACAAAAGAAAGGGTTCTCATCCCACAGAGGTGGGAAGTTTGCTTGTAGAGTGGAGTTTCTCCAGGCATTTAATCCGAGGATCTAGGTTTTCTGGGATATGGAACTACAACTGAGCACCTTTAGCCTGAGATTTATGGTGGAGTGGTAAGCCCATTGAGTATTTAAAGACCGCCTCAAAAATAGTTTTTAACATTTCATGAGCATGGCAGAAGCCTTGGCTCAGAGACCAAGGAACAGGTGGCCCTGACCAAAGTAGTGTATCTTGAGCATTTCTGATCCTGAATTATCACCTGTGAACTTTTTAATAAAGCTCATAGTTGTGAGTATAGTCTGACAGGTCTGTGAAGCCTTTGTAATGAATTATTGAACCCAGCAGAGAAGCAGAGTGCCTTGGGAGAGACAGTTGGTGTTACAATAGGTAAGAAGGTTGAAGGGTGGAGGTATGTCGGATCCCTGCCTCATAGGGATTAGCCTGGGGCTGATGTGGAGTGGGATTCTCCTTCCTCCTTGTGAAGTCAGTTGCTACACCCACACCATTCTTTACATGCGTGAACCCGGTGGGTCTCAGATTCTCAGTGATCTGGCAGTTAATGTACTGATGTGATCTGGCAATTATGTAATGATATAGTTGGGGAATTATGTAATAATGAAGCCCTCCTCCATTTAGCGACCTGACATAATCATCTTCCGTTTTCACATCATGCTAATTTTTGAACTATGGTTTATGTGTTAGTCTCAGTTGACTATAGATACAAATTCAGAGACACTCATATGTGTGTAAGAGGGAACTTTATATCACAGAGAAATTGTATATTAAGAAAACATCCCAGCCTCATCCAGATCAAGTCCATAAGTCCTATATGAGCCCTTATGTCCAATACCAGTCTATAAATTCCTCTTCAGACTCACGCAACAAATGCAGGAAGATCACAGGCCAGTGGGTGGAAAGGCTTGTGGATCCAGTGGTAGTAGAAGCATATCAAGACTGGCTTAGGTCTCCATGTGGCTCCTCCAGCTCCATGGCTCTGGCTCCATCAGTGTAGCTCTATGTGACTTGTCAACAGGAAAGTATAGCAAGGAGTGTGGGTCTGGCCTCCAGTGAGCTATTTATCTCCACAGTGCATTCAAATGAGGACATCAAGCTGCAACCTGATTGACAGGCTAAACTCCACCCCTTCACTTAGATAAATGAGGAATGGGTAGTTAAGTAGATACATTATGTAGATAAATAAGGAGACGTAGTTGAGAGCATAATTGTCTGTACCACTCAGGAACTACAGATGTTTGTTAGATGTGTGTATCTCCTACATGGAGAAATAATAAGTCAGAATATAAGATGGCCATCAGCAGCTGACAGATACATCGGAGTCTCCACTTAAAAGTCTGCGATGGATGAAAGGTTGGAGGTCATCACCTGTGAGGAACAGAAGGATTTCTCTTAAGTTGTCTCCCCAAAATATATACCAGACTTAGCTGCTTGAGAATGACTGTTCTTTAGGCAGCGAAAGTAGGTCAGAGGTTATTTACCTTAACATCAGCCATCTATAGTGGCTAGACTATTAGTCTGACTCACCCTAAATAAGGCCCATTCCTTTCTGTTATTGTTCCCTCGAAGCAGTGCCCATAGGCAAGCCTGGGACCACTCTAAGATAACTAAGCTTAGGCTACTATCTTGCCACACATGCCCCCCTATTCCCTCCTCTTACTATTGCACATTCACCCCTAGGTCATCCCCCTCCTATTGCTTGTATTGCCTATGTTACAACCCCTCTCTATGACATAGGTTGTTATCTGCTATAAGGGGGCTTGCATGCCTCCCAGGATAGTAATTGCCTGCTTTATTGTATGAGACGCCGGAATGGTCAAACTTGTTCTAGAATGAATTGTATTGCCCCTTTCTGTGATGTATGATGCTGTAATCAGATCCCCTAAAGTAATATGATGCGTGGTTAGCTATAAATAAGGAGGACTGCTCCCAAGAGGAGGCGGCTCCCAAGAGGTGGCTGGCCGAGGGTGGCTGGCAGAGGGCAGCTGAGGAAGGAGGGCTGCTCCCATGAGGGCGGTGGACGAGAGGGCAGCTCCCGTGAGGGAGGCGGCTCCTGCTCTGGCAGCCGGGTTCCCCCCACGAGGACCACCAAGCGGGGCGGAGGTGAGCAATGTTACCATGTACTATGTCTGACTGTATTATTGTATTATCTCTCATGCTCTCGATGACTCTAATATAATACTTATATATCTCAACCGTACAATTGTGCATTACTGAACCCAGAAGTAGTATTACTGAATCTGAGTAGTAGCAATAGGAGTATTAGCGGTGGGGGCTGGCACCCCACTTCCCTCAGCACCAATTTTTTAATTTAATACTACAATCACCACATGGCAATTGAACACAACACACAAGAGAACTGAGCATGCTCTCCCTACACAGACAGCACTTTGGCATCCATACTCAATGGATGATCTGATATGACTTCAAACATTATTTGGCTTTTCAGAATTTTTACAGAGCTAAATATAGGTTTCTTGTTGGCCATCAAATAGATGAATGGTTTATTGTTTCTTAAAAGAAATAAGCCAACATAAGTATAGCATTTATTTGAGAAAAGAATTTAGAATTCATGGATGAGCCCCATCGGCAGCTTATCTAGTTTATTTTGATCCAATGCTTTTATCCGTTGCCAACAAAGCAATGGGAAAAGGTTTCTTTTCCTTCGAAAGTGTGAACCACATTACGAAAATCCCTCTTTGAAGTTTAAATTACTATATGTCAGAGGTGGAGATCAAACTGGCTATTTCATTTTTTTTTCAGAAGAGAGTGAGAAATGGAGAAACTTTGAGTCCTTTCGATTAGTCATTCAGTTCATTTAAATACCCTCCTGACCCTCAAGAAAGGCTGTGGGAAGAATTTATCACAAGTCCCTAGCAGCTACCCAGCCTGTTTCATCCTTTCTCCTTTGAGCCAGCCTATGTCACTCAGAAGCAAAAGAATAAAAAGAAATATCTTTGCTAGAAGGAATTTCAAATAAGACTAATACAGAAACACAGAGACACACAGACTACAGAAAAGGGCAAAAAGGGGGGGTTATAAACAAAATGAATGAGAGTTCAAAATGAGCGTGTTTTTACTAAATCTTTTTAACCCAATCAAAACACCCACTACCCTTAAGTCGATTCCACTTCACAGCAACTCTATATCAGCTTTCTGAGGCTGTCAGCCTCTATGGGCACAGAGCCTCAGCTTTCCCCTGTGGGGTGGTTGGTGGGGTTGAACTGTCAACTTTGCAGTCAGTAGTCCAATGCTTACCCACTGGTGAAGATTGTGATTGGGTTAATGGTTGTATATGAGAGCTTATTCCTGGCTTAATTCATCTCTCATTGGGTTACTTCATTGTTATGGGATAACATGCATGCCAAAGAAAGGTTGCCTTTACATAGGGCAGCCTTACCTGCTCTACAGTCACAAAGCTTTGATTTCAGTGGCAGCAAAGCTCTACTGGCACCATTTCAGGAGTTCCTGGGTCACACCAACCAAAAGGTTAGCTGTTTGGAAGAAAGGTCTGGATGATCTACTTCCTGCCAATTCAGACACAGCTCTATTTTGGTACACATGAGTCCGAATTGACTTAACAGTTTACACTTTATAATTTCTATACCACTTACTAAATTAATGCCACTATCAGTGAAACTAGGCCTCCTAGTGGAGTAGTGGTTATGTGTTGGGCTGCAATCCACAAGGTCAGCTGTTCAAAACCCCTAGCTGCTCCACAAGAGAAAAATGAGGTGAGGTGTGTGTGTCTTGGAAACTCACAGGGATAGTTCTACCCTATGCTACAGGGATGCTAATACTCGGCATCAACCCAATGACAGTGAGCTTTTGGTTTGATATTTGCCTTCACCCACACCCGATGTTGGGTGTTGGTGAAGCATATTGAAAGTCCAATGGACTGCCAAAAGAACATCTCTGTCCTGGAATAAGTTCTTCTAGGAAGAAGTACAACCAGAATGCTCCTTAGAGCAAAGATGCCAAGACTTTGTCTCACATACTTTGGACGTGTCAGGAGAATAGCTCGTGGAGAAGGGCATCATGTTTGGTAAAGTAGCTGGACAGTGAAAAAGAGGAAGACCTTCAATAAGATGGATTCACACAGTGGTTCCCTCGATGGGCTTAAACACAGGACTGGTCAGTGGTTTGTTGTGTTGTACGTAGTGTCACCATGAGTCGGTACTCACTCAATGGCATCTAACAGCAGCAACAACAACAATAACACATCAACCTTGCTTGCTGAAAGTGAGGAGGCCTTGAAACACTTGTTAATGAAGATCAAGGATTGCAGTCTTCATTCTGAAGTACCACTCAATGGAAAAAAGATTGAAATCCTCACAACTGGACCAAACAATAGGTAACCTCATGAGATAAGGAGAAAAGATTGAAGTTGTCAAGGATTTTGTCTTGCTTGCATCCATCGCCAGTCAATGCTCATGGAAGCAGCAGCCAAGAGAGCAAACGATAGAATGCATCGTGCAAATAAACTGTACAAGACCTCTCTAAAGTGTTGAAAAGTAAGCTTGTTAATTTGAGTACTAAGTGCACCTGATTCAAGCCATGGTATTTTTCTTTCCTTTTATGTTTTAAATACACTTGTAAGACATTAAAGACTCCAAGTCCACCTCAGCTTTACATTTTCTCTTTTTTAAGCCACTCAGACCAATATTTAGATCTGAGGAGTAAGGAATCAGGAGGGTTTTCTTTTTTGGTTTTTTGCCGTTAAGCAATTTTTTATTTTATTATATCCTTGTATCTATCTATTTATTCATTTAGTTGTTGTGTTAAGTCCTCAATTGCTTTTGTTCCCCATGGTATTTTCAATTACTTCATGCGTGTGTGAAGGTTGGGTATTGAATAAGAAAGACCAAACAAGAGTGGATACATTTGTATTATGGTGCTGGTGAAGAATATTGAAATTACTGTGGACTGCCAAAAGAGCCAACAGATCCATCTTGGAAGAAGTACAACCAGATGTTCCTTAGAAGCAAGTATGGCTAGAGTTTGCTTCACATACTTTGGACCTGTTATCAGGACATGTCTCTGAAAAAGGACACCATGCTGGGTAAAGTAGAGGGGCAGTGAAAATGAGGGAGGCCCTCGATGAGGCAGACTGACACAGTGGCTGTATTGATGGGCTTACAGATAACAACTGTGATGTTGACACAGAACTGGGCAATGGTTTGCTCAGTTTGTACATCGGGTTGTTATGAGTCGGAACCCACTTGGTGGCAGCTAGCAACAACAACAATAAATCTATCAGGGTTTGGTCAGAGAATCCAGAAAACAGTCTAGATATTTTAGCATGGGAATATGATCCATGGAATTTTAGGTATACACAATCCTTGCAATAGATGGATGTGTGAAGGTCAGTAGGGTCGAGAAAATCAGGAAGTGCAAACCTGACAGGAAGCTGACACTTTTGTTCTTAGCAGTCTGCAGCATCCAGAAGCATGCGCAGAAGCTATTGCAGGCTTCCTATCTGCCAGCTGGTCATGCTTCTCCTTTTCTTCTGCCTCTCAAATCCCACTTGGAAGGCTTACATTAGTAAAGTGAAACTAGAACTCTGCTGGAAAATCTCAGGCTGCCTTGCCATTAGAGTTCTAGTTTAAATTTCTTTAGCCTTTCCCCCCACTTTCTCTCCTTTCCATGCCCATCATTTCTTAGGGCTCTGTGGAGTATCATAGCCTTTTAACTACTTGCCATTGGTCTTCCACCCCTCATCAATTACCACCTGTACTGTTAACATGACTAAAATTAAAACACCACATCTGAGGGCTGTCTTCTTGCGCTAATTCATTATTATACACAACGTCCCTTTCAGCTGTCTTGAGGATATCAGCAGCCACACTCAGAAGACAAGGATCCCAAAGCAGACTCAACTAGTCTAGGCCCCCACACAAGTGCAGAGCCTCCAGCCAATGGAACCAACTTAGACCCGCAGCAAAACATCGTGGTTTTCCAGAGCACAAAAACCTGGACACTGTCTATATTCCTGTGCAGTACGTGAAAAGATCATGCTTGAAATGTAAGCATGCAAAAGCTCCACCAGTCTCCAGTTTTACCATCACCCCGTTTTGCGAACACGTGTGTAATATGGCTGTCTAATTGCCTATAATTCTTAGCACCTCCTTCCCCTTCCCCAACCCTGCCCATGTATTTGGGAATCAGAGCAGGGGAATTGTCCTTCCAGTGCCTTGCTCAACCCTTTGCAATGAAGCTGCTTTTTGTTCTCAAAGATGGAGATTCATTTTGTTAAAGACAGAGGGTTCAGAGATTGGAATTCTGGTACACACTGAGCAGGGACCCTTTCCTGGGTATTTACAAAAGAAGATATAATCTCTGGATTAACTGATTGTGAGATAAGGACATTTAAATACTAAGCAAATTTAAAATGAGTACTAAGGCAGATAGTCTGATACACCCATTGACGGGTCTTCCTCTAGGGTACAGGAGGGGACAGTGCAGCCAACATGAGCGAGGGACACGGAACCTTGGCTCCTATTCGGTCTCTAATTTACTGGGCCTCTTTCAACAAGCCATTTCCAGTGGCTGAGCCTCTTTTACTCCTGATGGGAAATGAAGTGGGCTGGTGAAACTATCATTGTTCAGCCCCCTTTGCACTCTGTGTTGGCAGATAACGAACAAAAGACACTTTATTTTCTATGTGTTTGATTTGGGGCCTGATTAGTTCCTTAGTATTGCGGTAACAGACACACCCCAAGTGGGTGACTTTAAAGAGCATACACTCAGTTTCTTGCAATTCAGGAAGGTAGAAGTCTGCTTTCAGGGCACAGGATCTGGAGGAAGTCCTGGGTCTCTTGATGATCCTCACTGGTCAATTACGCCATGTTGGAATTTGCTTGTCTCTATGTCTGTCTGCTCTGTTTTTAATTGTGAAGTGAGTAGACTTAGAACATACCCTGCACTGGTATGGTCTCCTTAACATAACATTAGATTACATTACTGAAGGTCATTCCATTACACTCACAGGACCCAGACACATATTTGGGGGCACACAATTCAATACAAACAGCATGTTAAAATGGCTACATCAGAAAGATCTGTGTTCTCATCTCATCACAAAATATAAAAGTTCTGTTTTGTTTTAATCTGCTTATAATATATAGCACAATTGTGTTCAGGCCACGTACACTTGGACATGTGTTAGAGGAAAGAATATTTTCTTGAATTTCTTTATCAAATGGGCACCTGATAGTAGACAGCAGCTTCTTCACTAGAAAACCCAACCAACTCTTCCACAGTTGGGTGGCTGTCTCTAGATCTCCTCCAGTTTCAACTTTTGCTAAATCAATGATAATTCAAAATAGTTAAAATCGTTTAAAGTGTCTGGATTACTAACTGATAAATATTTGAAAACAGTGCACTCTGTACTTAAAATTCATTTGGTATATTTTCAGTGGTTTACTGGTTACTTAAACATTGACATGAAAGAAGTTCCAGGTTGCTATTTCAAAGCTTGTCTCCTCAAATGGTACCTTCTGGGCGAGGCTAGCTTTGATTCCTATAAGTGGACACATTTACTTATTCAGTACTTTATCATTGCTTTTTAAGTTGTTCTTGTTGCTTGTTTGTTTACTCTTAGCGATATTTATGGGAGAACTAATGTTGGTACGTGGTCAGCCAAAGGTCATTGGAAGGCAAGTTGTGATCATGATCAAATATATTTGTTTTATGTACCAATCAAAAATCGGGCCCGTGGGTGGGGGGAGTACGTTTTGCTAGGTGCAACTAGAATAGACCAATCTCAAGACAGGGAGGTGAGGATCGAAAAGTTTTATTCACTCAGGTCCGGTGAGAAGAGAGGAAAATACCTAAGATCTAGCACTAAAATAAGCAACGGTTTTGTTTTTGTTTTAATACAACCATATGACTCCCTTGCAGGTGCACTGGGCTTTAGTTAGAAAGCGTTTACAAATATTCAGAAAATGGTGCCTAAACCTGGCCTAGAGGTGGAGAATTTACTAGGCCCTGATGCGTGGTAGGTCATGTTAACCTTCAGCAGTTCTGGCCTTGTAAGCCAGTCTAGACCAGAACTTGTTTGGGCCCCCCAGCAGGGATTCAGCAGTTTCACAGCAATTTTGCTTCCTTTCTGTTCCATCTCACTAATAGCAATGGGGCAGGGGCAAGCACATCTATCTATCGGAGCACCTGCCACGTACCCACTCCATAGACCTTTTAAGTAGAAATTAAGTAGGAAAATAATGTTCAGGTTTATATAGCTGACTGATTTTTAAAAACAGAACTGAAAACAAATACAGTGACCACTGCTATCACTTTACAGATCTTGGATGTTTGCAGGAAAACTGGTGGCAGGGGGTGATAATATTTCAGGGCTCTTCTACCTCAGTGTTTTATGTGTCTATAGGTTAAACTGCTGAAGTACCACATAGGAATTCTGCCACTTAGGGTCGTTATAAGATCCAAGGTTAATTCTTTTTGCAAACCTATTTTCAATTATCCTGAGTAATAGGATGTGTTTTCCAGACAGCAATGGCTGGAGTTGCTCTCCTCTTCTCTCCCTTTGGTTGAGCTATTACGTGTGTTGAGGAGTTACTGGAGGGAGCGGAGGAGGTCTCTTCAAAGAAAGCAAGGAGGACATGCCGAATACAGGAGAAAAGATCATTTGACATTTCCAAAGGTAAATTCAGTGTTATAAAATGTCAACAGGAAGTAATACTTTATCTCATGGCTATTTGATTTCTGTCTTCGATTTAAAAGGTGCCTCTTTTTGTCCTCATCTTGGTTTTGTGGAAAAGACAGCATTGTATTGAACATTTCACTCGAAATGTCAATTCAGTGATTATTCTCATTTATAGATAGCTTGTGGGAAGAGTACAAAAGTGTTGGCTATTTAACTAGTGTGAAAATAAGGCAGACTGGACTAAAGCACATAACAAGCAAATAAGCCAAGATAAAATCGTTTCACCGGGGAGTGGGGAGGGAGGGGGAAAAATGAGGAGCTGATCCCAAGGGCTCAAGTACAAAGCAAATGTTTTGAGAATGATGAGGGAAACAAATGTACAAAAGTGCTTGACACAATGGATGGATGGATGGATGGATTGTGATAAGAGTTGTACAAGCCCCCAATAAAATGATTTAAAAAACAAAAGAAAACAAAACAAAAAAAACATTTCACCTTCAGTACTTTCTCACCGCCTCCTTCTCTTTCGAATACACGCTAGTTAGGATGACAGCCTTAGAGTGCCATTGAAGGAAATGACCCTTGTCAAGTTTGCTGCTGAAATCCATGCTATAAGATTCAATGGTCAAATTTGCTGTCACCACATGACCTGGCCACCTAGCAATATCTGGCCTTCTTTCTTAGAACATGTTCTGCCCTTGCAGGGCTGAGATTAGGGGCCGCCAAACTTAAGGTTGCATCATGAAACTCAGGAATCAAGATTAAATAGTAGTATCTCAATGCACCCACAAGCTGATCCCTGGGAGAAAGGTGAGGCTGGCTCCTCCCACCCAGATTCCAAACCAAACTCACTGCCAGGAGTCAATGCTGACTTATAGCCACCCGCTGTGGGTTTCCCAAACTAACTGTTCATGCAAGTAAAAGCCCTGTCTTTCTCCTTCGGAGTTGCTGGTGCTTTTGCACGGCTGTCCATGCGCATCGCAGCTCAACGCCTTCCCACTACACCACCAGAGCTCCAGGTAAACCCTAGGGAGTAGTTTGACTCAGTCCCATAGGGTCCTTTTGCCTGGCAATCAACTCGAAGGCACACACTAGCGTGATAACTTTGTATCAAACCTTTTGAGGACCAGCAGCGGACCCACAGGGGGTGACTGTGAGTCAGCATTGACTCCGTGGCAGTGAGTTTGTTTTGGGTTGGAATCTGGATGGGAGGAACCAGCCTCACCTTTCTCTCAGGGAGCTACTGGTGGGTTTGAACAGCAGATCCAATAATGTCACATCCTAGATGTGTGCAAGAAGAGTGTGATACTGACAGAGGCGCCCTAGCAAGGTTATATTAAGCGGACAGGTATATTCAGGATGAAGATGGCACGGGAACAGAAATAGGCAGTGTTTCATTCTGCTCTACAGAAGGTTGCTGCGTCACGCCTCCGTGATGGTATAAAACAACAGCAACCACATGCCAAGAGGAGTACAAATTGAGGCAAGAGGGCATCCCAGATATCCAGTGCAGCGCAGGGCAGGTGAGCAGGGTGAGCTGGAGCACAATAGACGTTTCAGATGGTAGCAATGGCACATCCAGGGCAGGATGGAGCAGGGATGTGTGCTGGGGAGAAAGACATGCTCTCGAACCTAGGTACAACCAAGGGTTGCTGTCAAGTTTAAGGATGTATGGTAATGGGGGAGTGGGTTGGGGATAATGTGTTTATAGGATTATTATTATTTTACAATCATAAGTCTCATTCTGATGCCTGCAATGTCCTGTGTCTATTGGCATGAATAAATCCCGCCACCCATGTATTGACAGCTTAGCAAGAGCACTCGACACGCCTTGAGTCCCTTCGGAGTTCAGTTGTCCCTGCTGCACAATGAATCTAACCCCAGGATCCTCCAACCGTCACCATCTATGATTCTGTTCTTAATAGCTTGTCTAGACAGAACTTAGCGGAGGATAGCTGTGGTGTGAAATTGTGGTTGAATTGGGTCTATACCATGAATGGGAAGTAGTTAAGCAATTAGCAATTCGGTGTGACAGGGAGGCCGAGGTTCCAAAGGAGATTTCTTTAAATTGGGTCAGCTGGCCGGACAAGACGGTGTCTGGAAGGCGCCTTCTCTAGCTGAGGTTTTTAAGGAGGGGCCTTGGTTCTGCAGTTGAAAACTGCTGCCTGGGTTGCATGGGTCTCAGTGCTCCCAGAAGCAGTGGCTTGTCAGGCTTGCTAAGACTTAAAAATGCAGGAAATGCCCCCAGCTCGCCCTAGTCATTAAATCTGACGACGGCTTGCTGGTTCCAGGGAGGCAGTCCAGGCAGGCAGCTGCATAATCGAGTGTGTATTTTCAACCTAGCCCTCTTCAGTTACCCATCTCCCTGGTGATAAGGAGTTGATTTCTTCAGTAGGTCATAATTGCAAAATGATGAACTTGGAGCTAGAGAGATAAGTGTTAGCTTGCCCCTGCGGAAAATCATACAATCACAGAATTTAGCATTCTAAAGGGTGCTGGAGAGTCACCTCCTTTAACCCCTTCATTTTACAAATGGGGAAGTGATGGGCGCAGGGTGTTCTTCGAATTCACAGACTTTTGTCCTGGTTGTTGTTATTGTTCTTCTCCCTCCCTCCCTCCTTCCCTTCCTTCCTTCCTCCCTTCCTCCCTCCCTCCCTTCCTTCCTTCCTTTCTTTCTTTTTTTCCACCCCTTTTTCTTGCTAATCTAAAAGGCTTCACCTTTTAGAACACTGTGATTTCTGATCAGTTGAATGCTCATGATGCTAACTATAGAGTCTAGCTGAGCTCTGGCGTAGTGGCGATGCACTTCAGCTGCTAACCGCAAGGTCCGCACTTGAAAACCACCAGTGCCTCCATGGGAGAAAGATGGGACTTTCAACTCCCATAAAGAGTTATAGTCTCAGAAATACACAGGGGCAGTTCTACCCTGTCCTATGGGGTCTCCATGAGTTGGAATCAACTCAATGTGGGTGAGTTTGCTTGTCAGAGACAGAGTTTAGCTGGAAAGTGAGCCTGCTGTGGGTGGACCTAGAGGTAAGTCATTCGTAGAGCGCTTCCTCAGGGGCCTGCTTGCTCTTCAGTGTGGGTCATCTCGAGCATTTTCGTAAGTTCATTCCACAGTTATTCAGTTGCTGGTACTGAGCCGGTGTCATCAGCTTCTCAGAGATGAGGAAGGCGTGCTCAACTCTGAGGAACTCCTTCTTTTGTGTTTAGGTGTGTGTGTGTGGGGGGGGTGTGTGTGTGAATGGGGGAGGGCTTGAGACAGGGAGGGGAGTGGCCTTTCTCAAACGGAACTATAATTTAATAGGACCTGCCCCCAAACCAAAAGTGACACCAGTTTCCACTGGGTTGAGTCCAACTCACGGCAACCCCACGTGTGTTAGAGCAGGACTGCACTTCCAAAAGTTTTCAAAGGCTGATTTTTGGGGAAATAGATCACCAGGCCTTTCTTGTGAAGTGCCTCTGGGTAGCCTGGAACTGCCAACTTTACAGCTAGCTGCCAAGCTCATTCACTATTTGCATCCCCAAAGAATTGCGTTATCATGACAAATAGTCTAAGAGGGAAATATTTAGGAGTGAACATGAGGGAGCAGTTAGTTCCACCTACGATAGGAAACTGCCCTGGAGAACAAATAAGCAGACTGTCAGTAGAACAAGTATGCCCGTCTTGAATGAAGTACACCCAAACTGCTCCTTAGAAGCACAGATGGGAGAGGATGTGGCAGGGATTTACACTCAGAGGTGTGTGTGTGTGTGTGTGTGTGTGAGAGAACACTCCAAGCAGGTTGTGTGGAAAGGGGCCTGAGTGATGGCCCCCCAATTTACGTTGGACCAGGACTGCGAAGCAGCCCAAGACATATGAGATTGTTTCTATAGCTATTATTCTACAGGCAGTAGCCATGGCAATTTGAGTGACATGATTCAGAAAGACACCCCTAAAGTGTCCCGGACTGCATGGAGAAAAACTAGAAACACTACCAAATCCATAGAGTGGCAGAGTTCCTTCCTAGGGGAAAATTTCCACACAGGGCAATGAGGAGAAGAGGTTATTTAGCATAGGAAGCAAAAGGAAACCAATGCTGGGAAAAGTATGGCCTGAAGTCAGAGCCCAACTCCATCTTTAGCCTTGATCAAAGTTCATACGTCATCCTGAATTCCTTATACCCCTTTGACCACTGAACTGCCAAAGGGAAAATGACAATCCCAGGAAAGCAGGGAGAGACAGTGTTAGGTAGCCTGAGAGGTGGTCGTTCCTCTCCATGCCGAGGGGCCCCCTACAGGAATTTGGAGGCCAATAAAGCAGGGAGAGACAGTAGTATTAGGTAGCAGTTTTACTTGGTCCTATAGAGTCATTCAAGTCAGACTCAACTCATTGGCAGTGCCTGTGGTTTGGTTTGGTCACCCCCTTTAACCCTTGTCTCCCCTCTACATGGCTCTGATGGCATGGTCATCCATTTCTCATGTTGGCTTTTGCTTTATCATGTGCTGAATAACATTTCTTTTCTCCACTGCTCTAACTCCCACATAGAGCTTTAGTTCACAGGGATTCTACCAGTATAATTTTACTGAAGATCATCCAGCAATGGTTGACAGGGAGCTACCAGAGGTGCAGGCTGGATTCAGAAAAGTTCATGGAACAAGGGATATCATTGCTGTTGTCAGGTGGATCTTGGCTTAAATCAGAGAATGCCAGAAAGATGTTTACTTGTGTTTTATTGACTGTGACAAGGCATTTTACTAGGTGGATCATAACAAATTCTTGGAAATCTTGGGACTAGGAAATCCAGAACATTTCATTGTCTTCATGTGGAAATTATATACCGATCAAGAGGCAACTGTGTGAATGGGACAAGAGATTGCTGCATGGTTGAAGTACGGAAAGGTTTGAGGCAGGGTTGTTTCCTTCAACCATACTTCTTCGCTCTGTATGCTGAGCAAATAAAGATGCTGGCTTATGTGAAGAAGGATGTGGCATCAGGGTTGGAAAAAAGGCTTATTGACCTGTGATATTCAGATGACACAGCCTTGCTTGCTGAAAGTGAGGAGGACTTCCACCAACTGCTGACGAAGATCAAGCTGTGAAGTTCAGGCTCTCTCTTCAGACCATCCTTTTCCCAACATTGCAGGCTTCAGTATGGATTATGACTCCATGTCCAGAAGACCTCATTCCTCACAAGTGGACTGATAGGTTACATCCAGATCAATGGAGAAAAGGTTGACATTGTCGAGGATTTTGTCTTGCTTGGATCCCCACTCAATGCTCACGGAAGCAGTAGTCAAGAGTTCAAAAGACGGCAGGTTGCATTTTATAAATCTGCTGCAGACTTTTTTAGAGTATTGCAAAGGAAGGATGATGCGTAGAGGACGATGGTGAGCCAGACCCAAGCCATCGTATTTTCAATTGCCTCGTATACATGTGAACATTGGATCTAGGAGAAGGAAGCCTGAAGCAGAATGGATGCATTTGAATGCGTACAAATCCATCTGCCTTGGAAGAAGTCTGGCCAGATTGGTCCTTAGAGGCAAGGATGGTGAGACTTCACCTTTCATACTTTGGACATGTCAGGAGAGACTAGTTCCTGGAGAAGGATATCATGTTTGGTAGAGGGGCAGTGAAGGAGAGGACGTCCCTCGGTTAGGTGGATTGACACAGTGGCTACACCAATCAGCTCAAGCGTAGGATTAATTATGAGGATGGTGCAGGATTGGGCAGTGTTTCATTTGGTTGTGCAGAAGGTGGCAACTAACCACAATATCAACCATTATCAGTAGAACCAAGACTTGGTCAGACTAGAAAGATTTAGGTTCTCCTCGCAGCCTTTCCATTTTCTGACTTTGTTATATTGAAAAAGGCACATCACCTCTCTGAAACTCTTTTGCCTTCTATGTAAGATGCATGGGAGAGGCCTGCAAAAGCTTTGTGGAAGAGTTCCGTGATTTTTATAATTCCATTTTTGCAAGAGCTGTTTGAAGCCGCCTTGTATATGTTAGGGACAGAATAAATGTGCTAGGAGCAGAAATTTTAATTTTCACTAGATTAATGAAACTAGTATAAGTTTTAAATGAGTCAGACTTACCATACTAAAGAGGATTGAGAAGCGATATAAGCTTATGGAAAGCTCTACCCCTATGTCACACTGTGCAGGCTTGCATGCTGCTGTGATGCTGGAAACTGTTCCATCTGTATTTCATGTACCAGCAGGGCCACCCATGATGGTCATGTATCAACAGCTTTCAGGTTAAGATACACTAGGAAGAAAGACCTGGTGATCTACTTCTGAAAATCAGCATTCACCCCCCACTGCTTGCTCTGTTGTACGTGGGTCACCATGAGTCAGAGCCAATTTGACAGCAACTGACAGCATTTAGCAACTCAAATTTTTTGCAGATTACAAATTAAAGCCAAATATGTCATATGAAGGTCTCCATTGTCTCTAGTGAGTTCAACATTATGTCTTCTCGTCTTGCTTCTGATGAGAGAGGACCAGAGGCTCCCCTAAATCCAGAAGAGTGATCTGAAAGAGGTTGCTTCTTTTTTGGTTCTCATCAGAGGCAAACTTAGAAGATATGTTGGAAAACTCTTAATCAGCCCCGGTAATCATCACCTGGCTCTTAGAAGTCCCTGCCCTCTCCCCATTCCAGCATGTTTCTTTCTCTCTCTCTCTCTCTCTCTCTCCTCTCCCCACAATAATCCCTCTGCTTTCCCAGGTTGTAAACCTTTTTCTTCTATCCACAGACCCTTCTACAAATGCCAAGCTGACTTCTTTCATCTGAGTTGTCAGCACAGAGCTCAGTCCTTTAGCCTCAGCTTCTTTGGTTGTGACATGTGAACTCTAAATCCCTCACCGTGTCCCTGAAGTTTACACCTGAAAGGCTAATTGATGAAATGCCTGCTCAACGAATGTTACAAAACGAAGTGAACATCCGTGATGACTAGAGCTAGAAGCAGGACTTGTTTGCAGACTTCACATGCGGAGCCAAAAAAAAAAAAATGCAGAGTTTTCACTTAAGAGACAATTAAATATCCCCACATCCAGTGGGATTTTAGAAACATGATTTCCTTTTTTTTTCTTTCAAATAATGTCATCTATCCTTTGATTTGATAGAACAACAACGATTCTGTCTAGCATTATTTATAGCTAGGATGGAGCTACATATCAGAATAAGATTGTTATTTCCTTGTGGAAAATAAGATACACAAAGATCTTGTTGTTATTAGGTGCCATCGAGTTGGTTCTGTTGTAACAGAACAAAGCACAGTTGGGTCCTGCACCATCCTCACATTTGTTATCTTTACCACACATGGTATCCTTCTCTAGGAACTGCTTCTTCTTGGTAACCTGCTCGAAAGATCTGAGATGAGGTCTCACCATCTTTCCTTCCTTAGCACTCTGGCTGTGCCTTCTCCAGCAGAGCTTTGTTTGTTCTTCTGGAAGTCCATGGTACTTTCAATATTCTTCACCAACACCATAATTCAAACACATCAATTCTTCTGTGATCCTCTTTATGCATTGTTCTGCTTTCCCATCATGTCAGTGAGTTGATTAGGTGCACCTTGGACGTCAAAGTGACATCTTTGCTCATCAGAGCTGTGATAAAATATTGAGTGACATTGATAACATAATTTTCTACTGGTGGCCTAGCAGAGTGGAGGTACCGAGTTATTTTTAGAATAAATGAAGGAATAAAAAACCGTGACATCACTTGTTAGGTACACTTGGGTGTTCTGACGACTCACAGCGACTGACGCACAACAAACATGAAACGCTGCCTGTTCTTGGCACCAGAACTCTGCTTGGCATTTCCCAACCATTTTCTGTATCTCATTGTCCTCGGAGGTTCTCCCACCAATGTCTGTTCCCTCTACCCTCCTTTTTCATAGCTAGCCAAACCTACAGACCAAGCATATTACCCACAGAAATGTCACACACACACACACACACACACACACACACACACACACACAACCTGAAAAGCTGCTTTGTTACCTCCCACCCTGGTCTTAGCATTTAAGACTTCCATTAGAGGAAAGGTGTTCTTCCCTTGGCAGACCATCACTGAGTGAAAGGAAAGCACTGAGTAAGTCACCATGCTGCTCCTGGTAGCTCCTCTCCTGCTCTGCTCCCTGCAACGTCAGCCTGGAGCCTTGACCTTCAGAGAGGAAGGCAAAGCTTCCAGCACCAAAGCAGCCTCACTGACCCAATGATAACAAGGCGTGACAAGAACTGACAGCACTTTTCCACACCATGCAGAATTAGCAAGAGTCTGTATTCCCCTCTTGGACTTTGTCTCTCCACTGACTATGCTTTGGAAAAGCATTTATTTTATTTTATTTTTTGTGTGTGTTATGCACTTTATTAAAGTATTTTTATACTTTGTTTTACTCAGTTTTCTTTTTTCTTTTTAAACATTTTATTAGGGGCTCATACAACTGTTATCCCAATCCATACACACATCAATTGTGTAAAGCACATTTGTACATCATTCTTAAAACATTTTCTCTCCATTTAAACCCCCGACATTAGGTCCTCATTTTCCCCTCCCTCCCGGCTCCCCCCTCCCTCATGAGCCCTTGATAGTTTATAAATTGGTATTTTGTCATATCTTGCCCTGTCCGACGTCTCCCTTCACCCACTTTTCGGTTGTCTGTCCCCCAGGGACGAGGTCACATATAGTTCCTTGTAATCGGTTCCCTCTTTCCTACCCATTCTCCCTTTACCCTCCCTGTTTCGCCACTCACTCCACTGGTCCTGTAGGGCTCATCCGCCCTGGATTCCCTGTATTTTCAGTTCCTATCTGTACCAGTGTACGTTCTCTGGTCTAGCCAGACTTGCAAGGCCGAATTCGAGTCATGGTAGTGGGAGCAGGGAGGAAACATTTAGGAACTAGAGGAAAGTTGTATTTCTTATCGTTGTTACATCGCACCCTGACTGGCTCATCTCCTCCCCGAGACCCCTCTGCAAGGGGATCTCCAGTGGCCTACTAATGGGCTTTGGATCTCTACTCCGCACTCCCCACATCATTCACTATGGTAAGATTTTTTGTTCTGATGGTGCCTTATACCTGATCCCTTTGACACCTCGTGGTTGCATAGGCTGGTGTGCTTCTTCCATGTGGGCTTTGTTGCTTCTGAGCTTGATGGCCACTTGATTACCTTCAAGCCTTTAAGACCCCAGACGCTATACTTTTTGATAGCCGGGCACCATCAGCTTTCTTCGCCACATTTGCTTATGCACCCATTTGTCTTCAGTGATCCGTTCAACACCTCGTAATCACACAGGTTGATATGTTGTTCCATGTGGGCTTTGTTGCTTCTGAGCTAGATGGCCGCTTATTACATATTATTCTTGTGGCTTGACTCTAAGATAAGAGCTTAGGAAAAGTTGTTGTTGTTTTGTTTTTTTTTTGAAAGAGCAGCATAGGGCTTAAGTACTTATTGTGGACTTTTGGAGATTGAATCAGTACAGCAATTGGCTCATTCTCTTATAGTTATACTTTCCATAGTGCATTGCAGTTGAAGACTTTGCCCTCCATTGTTTTCTGGGAATCTTCCAACAGTCTCTAAAAGGGACAATGGCAGGTCTGCTTTTCTGTATATTACATAAAAGGAAAATGAGGTTCAGAGAGGTAATGCGCCTTTTCCAATGCCACAAAGCAGGAAAATGCAGGAAGCTGTGACTAAATCCTATATCGTTCAGTTCTGACCAAGCCCTAGTCTACTCCACAACATGGCTTAAGGGATGTAACATTCAGGAAATGCAAGAGGATAGCTATGATTCCAGCCCAAGTATTTCTCCAATAAGGCTTAGTACACAATGACCCAGGTAGGGCATGGGTTTCTTCATGGCATTTGCATAAATGGCAAAAGAAAAGAAAATACCCATTAGTGAAAATGGCTTTCAAGTGTGATGTTCATGCCCCACTTAAATAGTCAAAGCTGTCAGTTGTTCATAGACATCAAAACTCCATTTTTGTGGAAAACTTAATTAGATTCTGACTCACCTTAAAGGTTAAAGTGGACACAAAGACACACGAAATGTCCACCATTGGTATTTGACTACCAACTGGCATCCCAGGCGCCTGGATAAAACGCATCAGTAGCCATTGGCCATGTGATGGCTTTTAAAAATATCTCCAATGATCTTTTGTCTCTAGAACAAGTGAAATTGTAGTTACGCTTTGTTTGTTTGGTTTAATTTTTGGTACTTCGCTGATTTAGCAGAATATATTCACTAGGATTAGAAAGCAGATTTTAAAGCTGGTTTATACTATTCCATTTATGATCAATGAGGTAAAATAGGAACAGATCTACTCTGTAAACGTTGAGGAGAGCTGAAGAATAGCTGGACCAGTAGACATTGTGAGTAGAAGCCCTCGATCAAGGGACACAGAAAGATCATAGGAGCCCTTGCCAGAACCTAGTGAATGAGATTGGATTATTGCAAGGTCTGTAGAGAGTAACCAGGGCTTCAAAACAGTTTAGACTGGCACAGTTGTATCTAACAAGGTGAAATATGAATAGGCCAGGTTTGTGAAATGAGGGTGAAGCAGAGCAATAACTGTCAAAGTCCTGGAATGAGAGAGTTGGGAGAGGCCTTGGGAGGAGCACGGTGGAGGAGATTGTATTGTTTTCCAGGACTGTGAAAAGAGATGTGCATTCAAAGAGGCGTGGTTGATGCCATTTTTGAGCTGGACACCGTGGTTTCTCACTCTGCAAGTCAAGAGGTTACAATGCATGACATATGGTGCCCCTGTCTAAGAGGAAGGTTAGGTTTCTAGCAGGGTGCTGACCACTACTTTGTCCCATTCTTTTTTTCATTCCAGTTCACCCACATTTGACAAGCTTGGATCCGTTTCAGTGGCACTTCACAGACCACGACTGAACTGGGAAGATCCAATTCAAAGCACTCCTAGAAAGGTGAATGTAGAATAGATTGATGAAGCCAGGAAAACTTTTAACTAGGTAATTACACTTTTGAACAGGGGAAAAGAAGAGATACATTTTACAGAAATTTGATTTCTTCAGGGGAAGACATAGATAAGAAAATAGAGATATTTTATTTTTACTCAAGCAATGTGTAGATGCCACCTTATGGTACAAAATAATTTCAAACAATGTAGAATGAAGAATCTAAGTGGAAATGCACCTCAAATCCCCTTTATATCCACAGGGAAAACCAATGTGATTAAGTCAGTGTGTATGCCTTGCACACGTAGAAAGACATTTTGTATAAATTGGACATTGCCATATTTATTATCCCATTAGTCTCTTATTTTCACAAAAGATATAACCTAGAGCTCTTTCTACGTCAGTACGTACATCATTATGCTTAAGAGTATCTCTTTTTAATATAGAGCATGGGTGCCACTGCAATTTATCTAGTCCCTATCCAACTAATAGTCATTGGTGTTGTCTCTCTATAATGGTGTGGTGAGCATTCATGAGAGCGATTAAGTTTGTAGCAGGGTGTCGACCCATCATTTTCCCCATTCTCGTTATTGTCCTGGCTCACCCACATTTTACAAATTGCATTTGGCATTCCTCTCTGAGCACATAAGTGAGACATTTTCTAGGATAAATACCTAGCACTCAAATTGTCATTTTTTCCGTGTCTGCGCATTTAAAACTATGTAGAGTAACATGACAGCTCAGAGAGAAAATGGAGGGGGCAGCAAGCTTATGCTAAAGGGGGAGGAACAACTCAGAAAAGGAGGGTGATGATGGCTGCACAACTCAAAGAGTGTCTTTAATGTCACTGAATTGTACATGAAGAAACTTGAATTTGTGTTTGCTCTGCTCTTTATATTCTGGATAACAACAAGATAAAATAAGCTATCTTTTAAAAATCAAAATAAAATTGATATAGGTCCTGCTGAATTAACCTCCTTATAGACTACCCATTTATCTTACCTTCAACAATGTATGAGAATATTTACTCACATTGTGTATTAAAAAAATGCACTGCCATGGAGTCAATGTTTATGGGAGCAGACACCTCATCCTTCTCCCTCAGAGCAGCTAATGCATTTCAGCCACTGGCTTTACTAGTCAGCAACCCAACACTTCACCCACTGCATTTCCAGGGCTCCTTCACAGTAGTAAGTAGTATTAATAATTTAAAAGCTTAACCAAATTGATAAATAATCTTATGCTTGATATTAATTCAAAGTTTCCTAATTAATAATTTGTGTATCATTCAGGAGATTTACTGCCTACACTATCCTTCTGTAAAATGTCTTTTAACCTATTGCCTAGTTTTCTATTAGCTCATAAGTCTTTGACCTATTGGTCATTAACAGCTCTCTATTAGATATTGACCTTTTTGGTGTTGTTTATGTTTTATGCCTTTTTTCCCCCCCAGTCAGCCACTTGTGTTTTACTCTTGCTTAGGGTATCTTTCTCTGATTAGTTCTTACATAGTCAAATCTGTTGCTCTTCTCTTGTAGGCTTCTGGATTTTCTGTCTTGCTTAGGAAGGCCTAAAGGAAAAACCTCAACCACAACATTATGGAGGGGGTGGGGGTTGGAGGTGGGGAGAGGGTCTTCTCAAGTTGTAAACTTTGTTGTTTTCAGACCAAGATATGTAATGCATCGGAATTTCATTTTTAAATGATTTAATCATCTGTTAGACAATTAACTTGAGAGCCTTTGGGATATATCCCATTTTTCCCTGAGTGCTTTATTATATCCATAGCACTTCTGTACACTTGTATTTATTTCTTGCTCTCTCTTTGCTCCAGTTGATGGATCTTCTAGTCCCGTGTCAGTACTAGCGGCGCCAGTGATGCAGTGGGTTAAACACTTGGTTGCTAACTTCAAGGTCAAAAGTTTGAACTTCCTTGCTGCTCTGAGGGTAAAGATGAGGCTGCCTGCTCTGGTGAAGATTTACGACCTTGGAAACTCTCTGCGGACCAGTTCTACACTGCCCTATCTATAACCTCAGTCTGATGGGATTTGAATTTTGGATTTGGTATTGGAACTCCACTCTCTTAGTTCTTCTCCTAGGGCAAGTCCCTCCCCTCATCATGCTATAAGAAGCACATTACCAGAGTTCATACATGTTTTAGTTCCCAGACAAGTTTTTGAATCAGCTTGTGAACTTCTGGCATAAAAACGTTAATTTTATTTTTAACATTGGGACTGTGTTGGATTTATGAATTATCCTTCCTTATATTTCCCTCCTAATCCCTGAATTTGAATCTCTGTGCATTTGTTTCCATCTTCCCTGTTTCTCCAACTCTTCCCTCAGACTTGACAAAGGTTCGCACATTTGATTGTTTTCAAAATAAAAGTGTTGATGGGGTTAATAAATTATGTTCCTATTTCATTAAATTCTACTTGATTTATTATAAACCCTCCTACTTTTCTGCACCAAAATTGTTCTTCTTTTTACTAGCATTTAGGCAAAAAGGAGAGGCATGCTAATGTCTGTCAACATGGTGGTAAAACATGTCAACGCCCCTCAAAAAAAAGCAAAGAAATACCCTAACTCACTGCTATTGAATCAATTCTGACTCCTCTTAAAATACACTTGAATTTCCACAATATTTGCTTTGCTTTGTGTGTGTGTGTGTATAAACTATTTCTAGGCTCAGTAAGGTGGCTTTATGGCCATGATATCGTAGAAGCTTTGGTGGAACAGTGGGCTAAGCGTTAGGTTGCTAATTGATATGTCAGCTGTTCAAACCCACTAGGTCCTCCTCAGAAGAAAACAAGCCAACTACTTCTGCCAACATTCACTCTCTCAGAAGCCTTATGCAACAGAGCTACTCTGTCTGGGATAGGTAGATTTGTTGTGCCAACATGGCCAATGAACACATGTGAGGTTAGTTGAAGGGTGGAGCGATAAATGGCTCAGAGAGCCTCGCCTCTCTCTCTTGCTCTTTGATCATCGGACCAGTGTGTGGCTGCCTTGCTTGTTTTGTGCCTCAATTTTCAAGTTATACTACATTTGGGACACCTAACCTGTGGACTGTGTCGCTGTAATTTGAGGTTCCTTCAAGACCTGCTTCGCCACACAATTGGAATTTACATCTCTTGAGCTGGGGACTGTCGGACTCTGTCATCTGGCTAACTGTTGGTGATCTGCCTTGCTGTTTGCTGCCTGTGCCTGGATAGCCTGAATCGCTCTACGGAGGACTTCCTGCCGGCCCTCATGATTTGAAGGACTGCCTCACAGCAGTGGGTTGTGCTGAGCCATTTGTCCTGCTTTATAGATTAACTGTTTATTTCATATGTTATCTATATAAATGTATATAATAGTATCAGTGTCCTGGTTTTGTTTCTCTAGAGAACCCTAACACACAGTCCTATAGGGGTACTGTAAGCTGGAATCCACTCTACAGCAGTGGGTGTCTATAGGAAAGAGCTTTAAAAAGTCTGTGCAAAAGTTCACTGTCTCTTACTTACAGTTTTTGAAGCTCCCTTTCATATCTTGCAGGCAGATAAAACATTGGTGTACTATTTGAAACTGTTCTTGGGCTCTCTGTGTCCAACTTAATCGACTTGGATTTGGCTTCCACCTCGCGTAAACATTCACATACCTACCCCTTTTGAGTTATGTCTGGTGTGCGTATGAGAAGATTCTAAGGTTTCTCATGCCTTCATTTTTAAATCATTCTCTGACCCATTGCTGTAGATCTGCCTCCCAGCAATAGAGCACAGCTAGATTGGTAGAATTGGCCCTGAGATCCCCTATTTTGTATTAGAGGCAGTTACTCTGATTGGTTTGATTGTATTCCTACCAGCTCATTCTGAGTTGTCTGTATCCCAGGCCTTTCTCTTTTGTTTCCTCCAGTTTCAACCTTTGCCATTGCTTAAGACAGGCCAACTTTTATTTCTTCAGATTTTCCACCTCTGCTTCTATTTCAAACCACTACAATACTAAGACACATATAAACTTCTGTTTTTCTATCAACATCTAGAACGGGTCTGTATTTCTGTGTTTCCTCTGGAAACAAAACAAAACAAATTTATTTCTTTCCCCCGACTTCCCTGTCGAGGACCCCTGGTGGCTTAGTGGAGTAAGTGTTGAGTTCTGAACCGCAAGGCTAATAGTTCGAAATTCCCAGTCGCTCTGTGGGAACAAGATAAGGCGTTCTACTCCCGTAACAAGTAACAGTTTGGACAACCTGTAGGGGCAGTTCCACCCTGTCCTATAAGGTCGCCAGGAGTCAGAATTGACTCAATGGCAGTGACCTTTATCCCCTCTGTATAATAATCATCCCAGGTTTTTATGCTAGATTATGTTTGTCCTCTATGTAACATGATGTAAAAACATTTATTTCAGTGTAATCTAAAGTTATACCCTCGTTTTTGTTCATTACTCATGTATCACATACCAGCTTCTTCCTTGTTTTTGTTTGTTAGCTTGTTCATTTTGCTTAAGTATATCCTTAAATATTTCTTTCAGAGTGGGACTATAGGTAGTAAACTTTCTGATTCCTTGTATACCCAAACATGTTTTTAGCTTACCCTCACATTTGAATGCTAGTTTCGCTGGCTATTGATTTATAGTTTCAAAATCATTGTCATGAGGGATATGATGATAAATCTAATGTGACTCTGACTTCTGTGTCCTTCCGCTGAAATGTCACCAGACTGTGTCTAGCCATTTGGGAGCACAGAACCCTTTTACATTACTCCTTTTGTGATTCTCAGTGGGGGCTTTCACTGTGAAATGCTTTTCCAGTCAAGCTGTCGAATTTAATTCCACCTAGAAGAAACACAACCAAAATGCTCCTCAGAAGCAAGGATGTCAAACATTTCAACTCATTTACTTAGGACCTGACATCATATTTGGTCAAATACGGATTCAAAGATACTAATGATTATGAAGACAGCCTAGGACCAGGCAGTTTTCTTTCCGTTAAAAAGTCAGCGATTTGTGAATCTGAACCAATTGATCAGCACCTAACAACAGCAGCAATGTCCACTCAATCTAATTCCTGGGGGTAGTGTTTGTCATAATTTATATCTGAACTTTTCTCTCTCTCCACTTTTCCCTCTCTTGTCATTCCACATGACAAGAGATTCCCTCAGTTTTATCTTTCAGATCAGGAATTTGGTCTTTCACCATGTTTATTTTGCTACTCAACTTTTCTGATCAAACAGTCTGATTGCCAGGTCAAGTGCATTGGGTCAATCTGCTGCACAAGACATTTTTTTTTAAAGAGTTGACTCAAGCCATGGTATTTTCCATTGCCTCACATGCATGTGAGTGTAGAATACTGACTAAGAATAACCAAAGAAGATCAAAGCATTTGAATTATGGTTCTGGCAAAGAATATTGAAAGCACGATGGCCTGCCAAAAGATCAAACAAACCGGTCTCAGAAGAAGTGCAGCCAGAAAGCTCTTCAGAGGCAAAAAAGGCAAGATTTCATCTCATGTGTTTTGGATGTGTTGGGAGAGATTAGTCCCTGGAAAAGGATAGCATACGCAGTAGATTAGCAAGCAGGGCAGTGGGAAGTGGAGAGACTTTAACAAGATGGATTGACACAGTAGCTGCAACAATGGGCTCAAAGATCAGAAAAACTGTGAGGATGGTGCAGGACCGGGCGCTGTTTCACTCTGCTGTACATAGGGTTGCCATCTGTCAGAACTGACTACTGACCACAGCAACAACACTCAACCTTGGATTAACTGCCATAGTTTTCCAATCATATTTTTCATTTACTATTTTTCTTTCTCTCTGAGTTTTCTTCATTGCTTTATCTTTAATAAATTGAGTATCCACTCACATTTCTTGGAGTATATAAATTAGTACTTTAGTAAACTTTTCCTTTGTTCCTCAAGTTATGCCTTTCTTCTCGAGTCAGATGTGGACCTCTCTCAGTTTACACATTCTGCTCCATTTCATTCATCTGCCATCTCCAGCACTTCAAGTAGGGCTCTCACATGCACTCTGCTGCCGGCTCTTTGTATTGTTAGTCCTAGAATTCCTTGGCCCTGGTTCTCATATGGCTCGCTCTTATACCCAGCGGAATGGCAAAACTGACAAATCTCCAAGTCAGAGTATTCTGCAGCTGATTTGCCCATTACTACTTAGTCATTTGCGTGTTCTCACGTAGATATTTGAGGTATGTTACGAAGAAAGACTGTGAATAGAGGAGCTTTATTAAAATTTAACTTCACAACATACACGATTATTCAGTACTATGTAGCAACTACCAAAGCTAGTGCTGAAGATATTGAAGACTTCTAGTAGTGTTCTCAGTCTGGAATTGATCTAACATGCAATCAAGATGCATTAATAATTATTGGCAACTGGAATACAAAGTTGGTCACAAGAAAGAAGAGTAGTTGGAAAATATTGCCTTGGTGATAGAAACGAAGCAGTAGATCACATGATAAAAGTTTACAGAACCTCTTATGGAGCTGCAGATTCAGTGCTGTTCTTTCAAATAAATTCTTCTGCGAGAAGGAGCAGTTGTCCATGTAGTTGGGATTGGGGCTGGCCCGGCAGACCTCTCCACTGGTTCCCTACTCCACGCCAGCATGTTGCATTCACATCTTCTTGGAGCACTGGGTTGAAGTCTGGTCCCTCTTTCCCTGTGGAGATATAAACAATACCGTCCCCTTGGGTGGGTTAGTGCCCTGTGCCCCCGCTACCCATTTCTTTTTTAGTTTTTTTTTCCCTCTTCCACCCTCTTTTTTAGTTGTCTACCATATGTATCCCTGTATTTGGTCTGGTCCCTGCCATATTACCTGGTCCTCACCCCAGGAATGTTTGTATACAGTAGCTTTTACCTTATGCCCCTTTTGCATTCTTTTTAAAGCTTACCTCAGAGGACTCATGTTGTACTAGTCCTTTTGTGCTTGGCTTACATCGCTTAGCATAATATCCTCCACTTCTTCCCATGCAGCGATGTGCTTCATACATTCATCACTGCTTTTTAGCGATGCGTAGTACTCCATTGTATGTATGAACCAACAGATTTATGACAAAATAACAATTTATAAATTATCAAGGGTTTATGAGGGAGGGAGGAGGGGGAAGGAGGGGAATAAAGAGGAGCTGCTGCCAGGGGCTTAAGTGGAGAGCAAATGTCTTGAGAATGATGAGGGCAATGAATGTACAAATGTCCCTTACACAATTGATGTATGTATGGATGGTGATAAGTTGCATGAGCCCCTAATAAAATGATTTTTAAAAAAGAGCTGTAAGAGCCCCCAATAAAATGATTTATAAAAAAAGTTTGCAAAACCAGTGACTTGTTCATAACAAATACTTTTTTGCAACAGCGTATAAGGCAACTATACACACAGCTTGTGTGTTGCTGTGCTGCTTGAAGACTTTTAACTTATTTCAAAATGCCAGTAGGATCAGATAAAGTGAACAGGTTTCACCAGAACTTGCAGACTAACAACAAACAACAAAGGACTTGGCTGCCCACATTAGAGGAAATAGCTGCTGGAAACCTTATAAATAGCTTCAAAACACTATGAGAAACTGAAGGACCAATGAATGGAAACATAATATTTTTGTCGAATATGTACAAATATGCTTGACACAATGGATGGATGTATAGATTGTGATAAGAGTTTTAAGAACCCCGAATAAAATTATTTTTAAAAAGGACATTGTTGGAAAACATGCCACAGGATGAGAACCTGGGTTCAAAAGGCACTCCAAATGTGACCGAGGCGTGGTTGCTTTCTCAAAGTAGACTTGACCGTGGTGAGATGAATGCAAGTGGAGCTTTGGGGAGCTTCAATTGCTGGTAGGGCAGAAT
>NW_022103916.1:9925019-9926440 GCF_000313985.2 Echinops telfairi | reverse complement strand
TTAGTATTTATTTGTTAATATGATCCTCTGTTTTGCTTTCCCTTTAGGATTGTCTGCTGCCAAACTCTTGACTGAACATGGTATTAAAGTTTTGGTCTTAGAAGCCCGAGACAGAGTAGGAGGAAGAACATACACTGTGAGGGTAAGTGGTTTTCACACTTTGTGTATAAAATAACTTGCAAACTAGAAATTTGATATTGGAGAATGACAGAGCTTTCGACTTCCATAAAAAGTTAGAGTCTCAGAAATCCATCACAAAAACAAGGTTCAAGCGAAACTGCTTTTACAAAAAAAGTCTCTATGACCAGAGAGAACCTTCCCAGGCAACGCCACTGGGCGCACTAACTCAGAGTGAGTGGCTAGATGTTTTCCTGGTGGGAAAACAATGCGTACTATGAAAGCTCTGTCCAGTGGAGCTTTTTCTGTTTGTTTGGGGTTTTTTTTTTTTTGAGGAGGGGGGGTTGTACCTCCTCGTATGTACACATACATGCATGTAAACATGCTATAAATTTCATGTTTCAAAGACTCACACTTCAGTGAGTAAGCTGCATTAAGCAGGAGTAAGTATAGTATATTTTTGTATAACTTTTCCTTCATCTCTTGTTTCTTGAAAGGTGTTCTACTACATAAGACACTGTTTAGGTAGCATCTAGCAGGATATGAGAAGGGAACTTAGTTTTTACTACAGCATTGCCTTTTGTACCTGGAGATATATTACCATTCTGGAAGGCTGTCTACTCCTGTAAAAATTTATTGTCTCATAAACTCTGTATAGTATTATGTCTATGAATCAGAACTGACTCATTGGCAGTAGATTAATTATTCTAGAAAGGGATGATTACATACAATTGTATCTATGGGGGCTGATGAAAGTTCAAGGAGAGAGGATGTATAATGAGAGGGAAACAGGGTGCAAGATGGAAGTTGGGTGAGCATGCTGATTTAAGGTTAGATACAGGCAGAGAAGCCATAGAAGCAGTAGAGCAGAGGAGGAGGGTAAGACTAGGGAACATTTCAGTGCAAGTCAATGGAAGGATGAGGACGGGATGATCAACACGTTAAACGACATGCATTTGACATAGGATCAAGAAGTAAAAAGGCTCCTTGTGTTTGGTGATTAGAAGGCTATCAGTACAATCTTTACTAGAGCCCCCAAATAGAATGTTGAAAGCTGGGAGATAAGCAATGAGAACAATACTGGACTGTTGACGTGAGTAGAGGATAAGGAAACATTTATCTAATTACCATCCTTTACTCAAATAATGTATGGGTTAAACTTTATTTTTTCAAACTGTACAACCCCCATGCATGATAATTTCCTGTACTCATACGTATTATGTTCATCTTGCTACCTTCAGGTTATTCCAACTCATAGCAACCCTATATGACAGGGTAGAAATGCCCCTCTGGGTTTCTGAGAC
>NW_022103916.1:9893292-9922660 GCF_000313985.2 Echinops telfairi | reverse complement strand
GCACCCCCTTAGTGTTTTGCCTCGGTGTGGTGGGGTCAGATCAGACGCAATTCCCACACTGTTTCTCCAGTGTTGTCCCCTGTAGAGCTATGGGTCAGTGAAGGATGTCTTGTCTCGTAGTGGGGCCGGCCATATGGTCCTCTCTGTTCATTGGCTTTTCTGAGCATGGATATTGCCCTCAAGGCTTGGTGGGCTTGTATATGCTCCACTTTCTCTTCCTCCCCCTTCATTTGCTCCCATGTGCTCTGATCAGACGTGTCCCTCTCCTTGTGCAGTAGCTTCAATGCTGTCCTCTGAAGTAAATTCTTCTGGGGGGAGGGTCAAGCTGTCTAGCACTGGGTTAAAGCCTGGTCCCTCTTTCCCTATGGAGAGATAACCAGTACCCTCCCCTTGGGTGGGTTAGTTCCCTGTTCCCCCGCTACCCATTTCTTTTTCCCCCTCCTTTTTAGTTGGCTACCATTGTACCCCTGGATTTGGTCTGGCTCCTGCCATACTACCTGGACCTCACCCCAGGAATTTTTGTATACAGTAACTTTTTTCCTTTGCCCCTTTTGCATTTTTTTAAGCTTACTTCAGCGGACTCATGTTGTACTTGTCCTTTTGCATTTTGCACAGCTTTAAAAGTGCTCTGTAACCTTTCTCTACAAACTGTAGTCTATTATTTTTGACTATATCAGAATCACTTGGGAACTTTTTATAACTAAAGAATCTGAGTTCTTACCCCTACTCTACTGTAACTCACTGCCATCAAGTCAATTCTGACTCCTAGCTTCCCCTATATAGGCAGAATGCAACCGTCCTTTGAGTTTCCAAAGCTATACGTTTTTATGGGATTGGGACTTCTTATCTTTTTCCTGTGGAGCAGCTGATGGTTACAAACTACTGATCATTTGGTTAGCAGCCCAACACATAACTTACTATTCCACCAGGGTTCTGGTCGCACTCCAGATCTTCAAATTCTAAAATCTATATTTTAACAAGATCCTCTGGAGATTCATGTGCACATTAGTTTGAGAAATAGTGCTCTATTGTATGTACTTTCCTGTTTACTTTAAATTAATATCAATCCTGGTTTATTTTATTGGAGAATTTCTAGCTACTTCCCTCCAATATGGTTTACTGGCAGTCTGTTGATTTAGGGATTCTACTGAGATTCTACTGGGGTTCTTACTCTTGTACTGGCCCAATATACTGTATTATCTTTGTGAAGTGCTATTAGCACCTTAAATTTCCATTTACTCATCAGAACAATTAGATACAATCTAAATGTGTATTAGATTCCCTTAAAACTTCAAATTGTAATTTAAAACAGTGTGTTTATCTTAAGCTGGATTTCTAGAAGACTAAAATCTCTCTCTCTCTCTCTATATATATATATATATATATATATATATATATATCCATATTAGATATGATTCTGTCATTTTTTGAAAAACCTCCTTCATTTTGGCGATAGTTATTACATTTTCCCTTAGCCCTACTTTTCTTATCTTTAAAACCTGGTTATTAAAAAGGTCTATCTGTCATGTTGAAAATACTCAATTTAGGACAAGTTTTTTTGTTCGTAAAAGGAAATGAAAATTCTAACATGCTTGTTCCATCTATGTTATTGCCCGAGAAAATCTGTTTCATTAATATATGTCAGGAATTATTATTGTATATTGAGTATGATATTATAGCGTTCCTGAAGTATATGAGAAAGGAATGTCTGCAATGCTAGTGGTTAGGACTTAATATATATGAAATGTATGTTATAAAAAATACAAGTTATCAAATTAACACTGATTTAAGAAAATATGAGTAGTGTTTTAACCTCAAAATAAATTGAATCTGTAAAATTTTCCCACAAAGAAAACACTAAGCGCTCTGCAACATTTTCGACCAAATTCTGGAAGAATAGATGATTCTCTTTACAAACAACTCTCCCAGAGTACATAGAAGAGTCTGATCACTAATTAATGAGATTAGAAGTACACTAATACATAGGTATACTCTTCCTATTTAGGGGAAAGAAAGCTATTATACACTTTCTACCTATGCTATTCCCCCCAAAAACAGTGACCTTCATGTCCCAAGATAAGTGATGCTACACTGGGGCTTATAGGGTTATGTCTCCCATTCCTTCAGATTCCCTTAGTTTCCATTGTCGGGTGTTTTTTTTTCACCTTTATAATCTTATCCTCCTTGAGATATTCCCTGTGTACTTTTCCCCCCTTATAAATCTTTCCTGGAGCTTTTTGTTTCTTTTTTTTAATCACTTTATTAGGGGCTCATACAACTCTTATCACAATCCTTAAGCACATCAATTGTGTAAAGCACATTTGTACATTCATTGCCCTCATCATTCTCAAAATATTTGCTCTCCACTTAAACACCCGGCATTAGGTCCTCAATTTTCCCCTCCCTCCCAGCTCCCCCCTCCCTCATGAGCCCTTGATAGTTTATAAATTGTTATTTTGTCATATCTTGCCCTGTTCGATGTCTCCCTTCACCCACTTTTCTTTTGTCCGTCCCCCAGGGAGGAGGTCACATATAGTTCCTTGTAATCAGTTCCCTCTTTCCTACCCACTCTCCCTCTACCCTCCCTGTTTCACCACTCACACCTCTGGTCCTGTAGGGCTTATCTGCCCTGGATTCGCTGTATTTTCAATTCCTGTCTGTATCAGTGTACATCCTCTGGTCTAGCCAGACTTGCAAGGTCGAATTCGAGTCATGGTAGTGGGAGCGGGGAGGAAACATTTAGGAACTAGAGGAAAGTTGTATTTTTCATCGTTGTTACATCACACCCTGACTGGCTCATCTCCTCCCTGAGACCCCTCTGCAAGGGGATCTCCAGTGGCCTACTAATGGGCTTTGGGTCTCCACTCCGCACTCCCCCCATCATTCACTATGGTAAGATTTTTTGTTCTGATGATGCCTTATACCTGATCCCTTCGACACCTCGTGGTTGCATAGGCTGGTGTGCTTCTTCCATGTGGGATTTGTTGCTTCTGAGCTTGATGGCCTCTTGATTACCTTCAAGCCTTTAAGACCCCAGATGCTATACTTTTTGATAGCCGGGCAGCTTTCTTCGTGCTTTTTGTTTCTTTGTTACCTCTGATTGATTCCTCCCTTCCTGGTCCCCTGCTCACCTGGCTTCCCCGATTTTCCACGTGTGGGTACCAGGAGCCCTGGTTGAGCCAAGTAACTGTTGAACTGCCAACAGCAAAGTCAGCAGTTTAAACTCACCAGCCACTCTGAGGGAGAAAGATTAGGCTATCTGTGCTTGTAAAGATATATAGCTCTGAAAGTCAAATTCTAGATAGTCTCAGTGGCAGTGAGTAACTCAAAAACAGACAAAGACAGTGGTGAAAACAAAAATCACAGGCTAATCTTAATCTCAGTAAACAAACTATTAACAAAGAATACCCTACAATAGATACTATGATATCAGGCTGGGTCATTCTGAGAAGATCAGGTTCAGTGATACTAAACTCAATATTCTGGGAACAAGAAAATTATACTTTATACACTTAACACATGCATTCACACCTAAATCCTCAACATATTAGAGAGCCAATAAGGTAGTGAAGAATCACTATGTCAATATTTAGAAAGAATTCAAATCCAGAGAAGGTGTAACCTACTTTTCTTCTGGAAGTGGGAACGAGTGAAGAAGACCATCGAAGAAGCTGCTAAGAGTCGAAGCAGTGCTTTTGGTAGTCTTATAAAGTTAAAGTGACAAAAAGTCAAGTGCGGAGCCCTCCGAATGTTGTAACTTCCTTGCACTTTGGGTGGGACTGCCTAATATGAGTAAGGGTGAACTGGAAGAGATCAAGCTACATATGTAGTTCAGCCTTCCTTCAAATCACTTCAGATATAAAAATGGACTAAGATTAGGTAGTATTGTTATTGTGAACGGATGCCAGTGTGACCTGGAGCAAGGATAAATCCTTTCTGAGAAATAGAGGAATAAATCCCTTAGGAATTAAACTATTTCTACATTTAAAAAAAATGCCGTGAGTGGTGCACACACAAAAATCAGACAGCTGAGGAGAAAATGTAAGATGAATAAGAACTGATAATAAATATAGCACACTATTAAAAAATAGTGCAGGAGTTGGAGCGTTTCAATATTTAATCCATTGACTAAATCATGGAGAGGGGGGAAAAAGCTGGAAAGTGTGTAAAACTACTTCTAATAGGGGAAAGCAAACAGTTAGTTAGCTAGGAAACGTAGTTTGCATATTTGTAAATAATTTATTAGATCCATGAACTTGTTCTACCTTTTTGTACTTTTCCTATTAAGTATTTTAAAATAGGATAAAGACCTCATCAGAAGGGATTGATATGATATTTCATTGTTAGACATGAAGGAATTCAGCTTAGTTATCTTTAGTTATCACTAGCTTAAAATCTAATTATATCTAACTAACACAGATGAAAAACATATATAATAGCTTAATAATAATAATAATAATAATAATAATAATAATATAATAATTACTTCAGACTCAGCGAGCAGGGTTTGGCACCTCATCAAACTCAATCAGAAAACATTCATAAGGGTCAGCGGAAAGACCTGGAACTATTTATAAGATAGACAAAATAAACAATTCTGGGGAGAAAACAATGGGACCAATGGTTCCTGTGAGACAAGAGAGGAGGAGGTAGGAGAAAGGGAAGGGAGGGGCCAAGAAACCCAGGGACAAGGGAACAACAAGGCATCTGAAATGGATGTCAAGGAGGGTGTAGAACCCCTGGTGGGTTTGATCAAGTGCAGCTGAGAGGAATTACTGAGAGCCAAATGAAGGTTGAACATGATAGTGGGACAGGAGGAAAATAAAAGGAAATAGAGGAAAGAACTAGGAGGCAAAAGACATTTATAGAGGTATAAATATAGGCATGTATAAATGTAAATATATTAATACATAACGATAAGGAGATAGGCCTATGTACATATGTTTATATATTAAGTATCAATGTAGCAGATGAACACTGGGCCTCTACTTATTTCTTCACTCAAAGCAAGAATACTTTATTCTAATAACCTGGCATTCTGTGATGCTCACTTTCCTGACACGATCGCTGAAGTCAAAATGGGTACATAAGCAAATGTGGTAAAGAAAACTGATGGTCCCTGGCTATTAAAAGATACAGAGTCTGGGTTTTTAAAGGCTTGAAGTTAAACATGCGCCACCTAGCAAAGGAAGCAGCAAATTCCACAAGGGAGAAGCACACCAGCCTGTGTGATCAAAAAGTGTCATTGAGATCAGGTATCAGGCATCAGAAGACCCAAAACAATTACATCTATGCAAATGAGGGGAGTTGGAGTAGAGACCCAAAGCCCATCTGTAGACACTTGGACATCCTGTCACAGCAGGGTCACAAGGAAGGTACGAGGTAGCCAGGGTGTAGTATAGTACCCACAAAACAAACAACATTCCTCTAGTTCTTTAATGCTTCCTCACCTCCACTATCATGATACCAGTTCTACCTTCCAAATCCTACTAGACCAAAGCATGTACTCTGGTACAGATGAGATCTGTCGACACATGGACTCCAGGAGAGATGAACCCCTCAGGAACAATAATAGGAGTAGTGATACTATGAGGAGAGGGAGAAGATAAAGGTAAAAGGAGGACAAAGGGAAAATTAAGCACAATGATCAATGTATACCCCCCACACACAACCCGAAGGGGACAAATGACAGAAACATGGGAGAAGGGAAACAGCGGATGGTGTGAGATATGAAAATAACAATATTTTATAATTTATCAAGAGTTCTCAAGGGTGGGAGCATTGTGGAGGGAGGGAAAAACAGGGGCTGAAACCAAGGGCTTAAGTAGAAAGAAAATGTTTTGAAAATGATAATGGCAACTTCCGTACAAATGTGCTTGATGCAACTGATGATTGATGTATGGATTGTTATAAGAACTGTAAGAGTCTGCAATAAAATGATTTATTAAAATAATAATAATAACTTAAAAGGCTTTAAAAGTGATTGAGACCAAAATATATACTTCAGTTTGCTTTGCTTTTTATACATTTTATTGCTGAATTTGCCTTACCAATCCAAATGGGACCACTTAGAGATGAATGTCATTCTCCGGATCTTGAGTGGAGGTAAAAAGGAAAAAGAATTACTATTTTCAATTGTACTTTGCGTTTAAAGAAAAAAGTTTTTAAGTTAAGACATGGAATGTTTCTTTACGTTTTAATTAAAGTATTCTGACTACTTTTTCCCTTTCCCTAGAATGAACATGTTAATTATGTAGATGTTGGAGGAGCTTACATAGGACCAACCCAAAACAGGATTTTAAGACTATCAAAGGAGTTGGGTTTGGAGACATACAAGGTGAACATCAGTGAGCGCCTGGTTCAGTATGTCAAGGTAAGCCTGGGTTTTTATTCCAATGACCAGTGGGAGGATTTTGTTTGAGATATATTTCTTTCTATTCTTTTCAGTTCTAACATTTTTTTTCCTTTAAGACACTCATAAAAAAGCTGTTGACTGTAAGGGGAATCTTTCTTTTTCTATAAAAAATAATGAAGCAAAATATCCCTGTGAACACCTAGAATCACTTTAGGGTGTTTCAGTTTGGCCCTTCTCTGTATCATTCACTTCAGAGACCACGCATGTGTCATGTACCCAAGTCCCACCAGAGTAGGGATGGGAGGTTCTTAGCTGCCTTTCCTCACCTTCCTCATAATGGGAGCGCGTGCACACACAGACACACACACACACACACACGCAAACACACACACTTCCCCCTAGTCTCAGGCAACCCCTAAGACACCTATGAGACAACTGTAAGGCCCCAATGAACACAGTATTGAACCTATATCTTTGGAATTTGATCAAGTTAATTCTCATTCTTTCTAGGTATTACTTTGAACACTGATAATTTCCTTTGCACTGGCCTTGATTTGGGAGAAGTCTAGATCAGTTATGTAGTTTCCTACTATTTGAACAAGAGATTGTTTAAATTTAGCTGCTTGTGTCCACAGTAGCTGTTGCCAATGTTATTCTTTCATACTGAGACCAAACAGACTGGAGTCTGGAAATGGGCCTGAAGGAATCAAGTTTCCGATCTGACACTGCAGTCCACTTCCTGCAACTGGTATCTCTAAGGCAGGGGCCTTTACTCATTCTAATATCAGGATTCCCACACATTGCTTCTTAACAGCTGCTTCTAACTCTCATCTCACCCCAGGTAGTCATTAAACATAAGGAGTCTGTCTGCAAGGCCTTTCAGATACTTGTGTACAGTGATATCCATTCAGAGGAGATGAGGAATCTTGGGAAATTCTAATAGTTGTGTGGATTAGGATGCTTGGGTGGGTCTGGAATAGAGATAAAGGTGGAAACTGGCTTCAGAGGTCAAGGGAAGCATGAAGATAATGTAAAGAACTATGGAAAGGTTTAAGAACGGAAACTTCAATAGGCCACAATAGAAAAGGAAAGTAAACTTGCTCCCTACTTTCTCTTTTCTACAAAGCATAGTGTGGCTTCTCTGGAGTGGTAAGTATGAACAGTAATAATAATAGCAGCAACAAAAATAGTGAGTACTTTTCCATATATTATCCCCTGTAACACAGGGAAAGAGATCAAAGTCTTTGCCTTAAGTTACTGTCCTCGTGAGGCGCTGTCAGAGGAGCAGTGATGGTGGCCAGTGACACTGGAGCTCAGTGGTCATATTTGAGTGTTTTCTGAGTTCGCATATGCAGTGCTGAGGACTATTTTGCTTTGTCCTTTGGCTTACACATCTGAAATAGCAGTGTAATTACCTGTTATAATGCAATCACTATGGTTATTGTATTATGAATGTAGCAACTGTGCAACTACCATTTAAACTTTATTTTAGTACTTACTTACAAATAGCCACTTTAAGTGCTAAACCTTGTCCTTTTCATTATTTCATTTAAATATTATCTCTCCTAAGGAAAAGGTGGAAAGTATTCTTACCATTATTAAATTATCGTCTATCTTTGTTACTCTTCCAAAGAGCACATATTTTCCTCCAAAGCAGACAACAATGTAAGGCAAAAAATTGGTGGATCAGTTTGAGGTTAATCTCTCTGAAATAGACAGTCTATTCCTTCTCCATAGTCTGTTATTAATCTAAAAACTCCCCTGGAACTTATGTACCATGAGTGACTTTTTGGACATTTTGGCATAGATTTGAGCATCACAGCAACTGATAGCAAGTAGTGTTTACCTGATGAGTGCCTCATTTTTACTGGTGTGCCTGATGAACCATGGCATTTCTGTAATGAAAAATAGTGTAGTGAATGTTCTATGATGATTAGGAAACTATCGTGATATTAGTGGTTCAGTGGTAGAATTCTCCCTATTCAGACAGGAGACCTGAGTTTGATTCTCAGTCAGTGAACCACATTCACAGCCACTACCCATCTATTGGACTCCATGGATCTTGTGAATAGAATTCTTACTCAAATTCTACTTTATTAATTTTTGGCTTTTATAGTCTTGAAGAGTTTTACAGCACGCAAGTTTTGCAAATGTTATAAATTTGACATAGCTTTATTTGAGATTATATCAGACCTATGATATTATTTTCATTTAATCTTATCTTTTACCTAAAGGGTGGGTTTTAAGTTGTATCAATCAGATACATTTAAAGCACTCTCTTTATCCGTTCTTTTCTTTAGAGTGGTGTAGAAGACACAAAGAGACTTAAACAGTGGCTCGGCTGATTTATTAGTTACACCAGTAAATTATTGTGTTTTATTAGTGAATTTTACTACCTTGCAGAGATTTTTTTGTAATATTCGAGGGCCAGGTCTTGGAGAAAGACTTGTTCCATTTTTTTGTTCTCCAAGGGTTTCTCTCGTTTTTAATAATGCAGGTAGCCTGAGAGGTGTGGAGAGAAAGAACACTGCTAGAAGGAGTCAGGCTGCTTTGGAGGGATCCATTTACACTTCCCTACATTCTTACTTTACCCTGCTTTCCTTAGTCTCTGTAAATCAAAATCAAAAGATATGCTACCTATTAATTTTCAGAGAATTGTGTGATAAAGATTTATTGAAAAGAACCTAGGCTTTCCTGATGGGAATAGCTCGGCAACCAAAGTTTCCAGTCTTGGTTCTATTTTCCCACAGCCACATACTCCAGGTTTCTATGCCAACGATGACTGAAATCACAGGCTTTTCAGATCGTCTGCTTTCTGGAATACTAAGTAAGGCTCTTTATTGTTACTGAGAGGTGACCTCTGTGGTAGTCCACAGGCCATGCTGAAAGCAGGGTCTGTGTTTGTTGTTGCTTGCTAACCATCCTTATGATCAATTGTTTCTTTTGAGTAGGGTAGACTCTTTATTTGTAGGTGTCTTTTAACACTTTTTCCATACCAATTCAGGGAAAGCACTTATTTTCTCTTCAATTAAAGTTATATTTGCACGTACAACTCCTTTCAGTAGGAAAGTCAAGAATCCAAAAGTGATAAAGCCTTGGGGATGTTTAAGCACTTAAATGACTCCCTTCCTTATTCCATGCTATTAGTATTGCCTTCCATCTGTAGTATGTTTTACCTCATTTGGGCTTGGTTTACCTCATTTGACCTTTGTAATGAGCGTATGAAATAAATAGCATATTTCCCCATTTTATAGATGAGAAAACTGAGGCTTGGAGAATTTAGGAGCCAAGGTGAAACTTTCTAGCTTAGAATCCAGTGTTCTGTAGGTTTCATAAGTGGGGAGATACTCAACTTCTTCATCCCCACCAATAAATTCTCCTTCAAAATATACTATAAATGTAAACTTACCTTACCTCAATAGGCTCTGGAGTCCTAAGCTGCCACTTTAGAAATTGGCTCCCTATCGATTCCTGGGAGTGGTATAGGTTGCAGTTGACCAGAGTGTCAGGCTCTATACTTCTCTTGACCCTGAGCTATAACTCTGTAGCCCTTCTAGTCTTCAGCGAGCATCTGACTCCTGAGCAATTCCCAAATTGTTGGAGATAATGCCCAGTGAGATTCTATAGGCAACAACTATGAAACCAAACTAAATCCAGTGCCATCAATTCCATTCCAACTCAGAGCAACCTTTATAGGGTATCCGAGGCTGTAAATATTTATGGGAACAGCCTCATCTTTTCCTCATGGAATGACTGGTGGGTTTGAACCATCCAATGCTTTGTAAAGGAGTTTATGGTGTCAATGGCTAATGCACTCAGCTGATAACCATAATATTGGAGGCTTAAGTCTCCACCAATGTGCCTAGGAAGAAAGGCCTGTTGATCTAATTCCATTTTTTAAACATCAGCTTTTTGCAACCCTGTCTGTGGAGCACAGTTCTATACAGGGTTGCCATGAATTAGAATAAACTCTACAGGACCAGGTTTTTTGTTGTTTGGTTTTTAAGACTGTGAAAAATTGGAGGTACTTCCTCAAGATGAGGTCTTGGCATTGTTATCAGGAGGCAGCTCAGGATTTTGAGCTACTTTTTGTAGGATCTTGTCCTGCTCACAAGAAATAGTTGACAAACTTTATGGTAGATTTTCTATTGACTAGCTTTCTGTAACTGACCTCCCCTTTCAAGATAAATGCATCCCTGAACCCCACATGCTCCAGAAACTAAGGGTCAATTCAGCTTCTGTGAGAGTGGTGTGAACACTGACTTTCCTGCTCTGCCCTCCTGCCTCAACCTTTCACTAGCTCTGTTTTCTTAGATTAATAAGGAAGTGTGTCTCATCTGCCCTTCACCATCCTTTGTGCTGGGGATGCATGGGGGAAGTGTGCCTCCACATCCCTTTTGTAGTAGGATACCTTCCACTGTCACCCGTCCCCCTCCCCCTTTGCCTGGTTCTGTTTAGCTAACAGCATTTTGGTTAATGGCAAAAATTGAACTATTAGAATTTAAAAATCTGTGTGTTTGCTTTAAGAAGACATTGCTCTACTCTTCATAATAAGTAAACTCCTTAGAGATTCTCACCTTTCAAGTCAGAATGTAGCTATCAGTTTGAGATTAAAACCTCTTTACAACTCCCTACTTATTTTCTACTTGTTCACAGCACCTATCCACCGAAAGGCTAAATCATTGATCTGAATTGTCAAATCATTGGAAAAGTAGCTTTCTACAACCATACAAACCATCTAATGTTCTATTACTCCCATCCCCAGTATTTCTGGACACTTCTGAAGGAATTTTAATTTTCTCATGTGTACACATTGACCCAGCCATGAGTTTTTACAGTTATTGCCCTGATCTGCCACTTAACTGAATTGCTGCTCTTTTTTAGCCCTCAGTCTCAGGTACATACTCCAAATGTTTTCATTTCTGTGTCAAACTCAGTGAGTAAATACTTTTAGAACACCTAATGAACTTCAGAGTTTTATAATAGTTATTCCTATTTTAGATATAGGGCAATGTAATAATATAAATATTTGGTTCAGAATCCTACAGCTGGGGCAACAGACATCAACTGACCTTAGCAATAAACTTAAAACTTTGACAGCTTCAACCTTTTTCTCCTTTTATCATGGTATTGTTTATTGGAAACTTGTAAGGATTTTGGTTTTCTTTTTGTGGTAAAATCAATACTGAGGGCTGCAACCTTTGATCTTCATCACTAAGTGCTTCAAAGTTTTCTTTCCTCAGCAAGCAAGGTTGTGCCATCTACACACTGCAGGTTGTTAATGAGTCTTCCTCCAATTCTAGTGCTGTATACTTCTTCATTTAGTACAATTTCGTGAGTTATTTACTCATCATACCGATTGAGTAAGTAAGGTGAAAGGATCGACCCTGATGCATATCTTTCCTTATTGAAAGCAGGCAGTGTCCACTTATTCTTTAAGAATTATTGCGTCTTGATCTATAGGTTCTGTGTGAGCACAATGAAATGTTCTACAATTCCAATTCTTTGCAATGTTATCCATAATTTGTTATAGTCAAAAGCACAGGTAAACATCTATCTGGTAGTCTCTGCTTTCAGCCAAGATCCATCTGACATCAGAAATGATATCCCTTATTCCACATTCTCTTCTGAACTGATTTGAATTTCTAGCAGTTCCCTGTTGATGTTCTGCTGTGATCATTTTTAGTTGTCTTCAGCAAAATTGTTATTTGCATGGAAGATTAATGCTATTTTAAATAATTTCCCAATTTTCTTGGATCACTTTTGTTTTGAGTGGGCAGAAATATGGATATCTTACAGTTGGTTGTCCAGGTAGTTTTCTTCTAAAATTTTTGGCAAACATGAGTGAGTGCTTCCAGCCCAGCTTGCATCTATCTGTGTATTGAAACATCCCAGTGAGTATTTCCTTGGAGCCTTGGTTGTTTTCCAGTGTCTTCAGTGCGGCGTGGATTTCTTCCTGCCATGCTTGTGGTTGTTCATCATATGCAACCTCCTGAGATGGTTGAATGTGGGCATTTCTTCCCTCTTCTTGTGACAATTTCGGTGTCATTCAATATTTTCCCCATAGAATCCTTTAACTGTGCAACTGGAGGCTTTGTACATTTCATTATAATACTCTACAAAAAATTCTATTAGAACCAAGTTCAGCAAAGTTGTCTTCTCTATGAGCAAAGAAAAATCAATATTCACCACCATCAAGTGAATTCGGACTCAGAGGATTAAAACAGTCAGCTGCAGAGATATAAACAATACCCTCCCCTTGGGTGGGTTAGTGCCCTGTTCCCCCATACCCATGTCTTTTTTTTTTCTTTTCCTTTTTAGTTGGCTACCATATGTTTCTCTGGATTTGGTCTGGCCCCTGCCATACTACCTGGACCTCACCCCAGGAATGTTTGTATACAGTAGCTTTTTCCCTGTGCTCCTTCTGCATTGTTTTTTAAGCTTAACTCAGCGGACTCATGTTGTACTTACCCTTTTGTGCTTGGCTTGCTTCACTTAGCATGATTTCCTCCAGTTCTTCCCAAGGAGCGATGTGCTTCATGCGTTCATCACTGCCTTTGAGGGATGCATAGTACTCCATTGTATGTATGTACCACCGTTTTTTAATCCATTGGTCTGTTGATGGAAATTTGGGTTGTTTCCAACTCTTTGCAGTTGTGAACTGTGCCGTGAACATTGGAGCACAGATGCCTGGCCTTGGTTTGTTTCTTGCCTCTTCTGGGTATATGCCCAGTATGGGGATTGCTGGATCGTATGGTAGCTCAATTTCCATCTGTTTTAGATCTTGCCCTGGGGAACGGACAACAGAAAAGTGGGTGAAGGGAGACATCGGACAGTGTGAAACATGAAAAAAATAATAATAATTTATAAATTATCAAGGGTTCATGAGGGAGAGAAGGTGGGAGAGGAGTGAAAATGAGGAGCTTATACCAAGGGCTCAAGTAGAAAGAAATCATTTTGAGAATGATGATGGCAACAAATGTACAAATGTGCTTGACACAATGGATGGATGGATGGGTTGTGATAAGAGTAATACGAGCCCACAATAAAAACATTTTTTTAATCAACTGCATTTCTGTACACTTGCAATGAAAAAATCTAGTGAAATTAAGAAAACATTGTCATGTACAGTATCCTCATAAAAAATAAAACACAGTAATAAATTTATAACCAAAGAAATGTAAGACATATAAACAATAAAAACTTGTGAAAAGAAATTAAAGAAGACTTAAGAAAATAGAAATACGCTGTTTTCATAGATTGAAAGACTACTTTTGTTAAGATGACAATACACCCAAAGCAGTTAGCATTTTCTATCAAATCTTAACAAGTTTTATTTTTCTTTCTGTTTTTGCAAAACCTAGGAGGTTTGTCCAAAAATCCACATGAAAATGCAGGGGACCCAGAATAATCTAAAGTGACTTGAACGAGAAGTATAAAGTTGGAGTACTCAAAAATCTCATTTTAAAACAATACAAAAGTGAAAAAAAATCAGTGTATTAACGGCATTAAGATTAAATATATGTTAGTGGAATAGAATTGAACCTAGAAATAAATCTAAAATTTTAATCAGTTGGTTTTTGAATGGGGGAAAGAAGTCGTTTATACAAATGGTGCTAGGGCAATTAGATCTTCATGTGCAAAAGAATGATGTTGGACCCCTTTTTCACAGTGTACAAAAATTAGAAGAGTTTGTAGACCTAAATGTAAAAGCTACACTAGAAGAAAATATGAGTACACATTTGTGATGTGTGAAAATGAATGATTCAAAAGCACATCTGACAGAAGAAAAAATATATGAATTAGACTTTATCAAAATTAAAATTCTTTGTCCCTTAAAGTATACAATCAAGAAAGTAAAAAGACACCCACAAAATAGGGGAAATACTTGCGAATCTGATAAGGACCTATTTCTAGAATATATAAACAATTCATAGAAGATAATGAAAGAAAGATAAATAATCCAATTAAAAACAACTGGACAATCTGAACAGATTGTTCACAAAAGAAGATAATACAGATGGCCAGTAAACACTCAGCATCACTAGTCATTAGGAAAATGCAAATCCAAACTACAGTGAGATACAACTTTATACTTGTGTGGATGTGAAAAAATTACAACCTTTGTTGATGACACATAATTCCAAAGCAAACTCCGTGCCATCCAGTCATTTCTGACTCATAGTGACCATATAGGGTAGAGCAGAACTGCCCCTGTGGGTTTCACAGATGGTAAATCTTTAGGGCAGTAGAAAGCCTCATCCTTTTCCCAAAGAGCAGCTAAGTGGCTTTAAATTGTTGACCTTGTAGTTAGCAGCCCAGTGTTCACTGTGCCACCAGGGCTCCTCTTCATTGCAAGTCTCAGTTCCTACTCATAGTGACCTGATAGGACAGGATAGAACTTCCCCTAGGAATGTAAAAATGGTATAGACTATTTGGAAACCAAGTTAGCCATTACTCAAAATGAGTTGGGGGATGGAGTTTGACTGGTAATGGATATGGTTTCCTTTTGGGGATGATGAGAATATTCTAAAATAAGATAATAGTAATGGTTGAATAGCACAAGGATATGCTAAAAACCATTAAATTAGAATATTTGCATGGATTAATTAGAACACGTGTGAATTATATCAATAGAACTATTTTTAAAACAGATGTTGCTTCTCATAGCGAAACCTAAGTTTGCTATGAGTTTGAATAAACTCAATGGTAATGGGTTTATTTTTATTTGTTTGCCTTTGGTATTGGTACCTGTGAAAGAGGAAAACCATTTTTCAAATACTCTACATCTTAGTTGTCCAGTGCTGCTATAACAGAAATACTGCAGATGGTATTTACTTTTTCATGTCAAAATTCAGAGCACCAGCTCTAGGGAAAAATTTTCTCTCTTTTTTTAGTTGTCTTTTCAATTTCATTTTTTTCTTTCTTTTTTTAATTGTTTCATTGGGGGCTCATACAACTCTTATCACCATTCATACATACATCAATTGTGTAAAGCAATTGTACATTGATTGTCCTCATCATTCTCAAAACATTTCCTCACCACTTAAGCCCCCGGCATTAGGTTCTCATTTTTCCCTTCCCTCCCTGCTGCCCCCTCCCTCATGAGCCCTTGATAGTTTATAAATTGGTATTTTATCATATCTTGCCCTGTCTGACGTCTCCCTTCACCCACTTTTCTGTTGTCCATCCCCCAGGGAGGAGGCCACATGCAGTTCCTTGTAATCGGTTCCCTCTTTCTAACCCACTCTCCCTCCACCCTCCCAGTATTGCCACTGACACCACTGGTCCTGAAAGAATCATTTGCCCTGGATTCCCCATATTTCCAGTTCCTATCTGTACCAGTGTACGTCCTCTGGTCTAGCCATACTTGCAAGGTCGAATTCGGATCATGATAGTGGGGGCGGGGAGGAAGCATTTAGGAACTAGAGGAAAGTTGTATTTTTCATCGTTGCTACATCGCACCCTGACTGGCTTGTCTCCTCCCCGAGACCCCTCTGCAAGGGGATCTCCAGTGGCCTACTAATGGGCTTTGGGTCTCCAGTCCACACTCCCCCCATCATTCACTATGGTAAGATTTTTGTTCTGATGATGCCTTATACCTGATCCCTTCGACACCTCGTGGTTGCATTGGCTGGTGTGCTTCTTCCATGTGGGCTTTGTTGCTTCTGAACTTGATGACCGCTTGTTTACCTTCAAGCCTTTAAGACCCCATACGCATACTTTTTGATAGCCAGGCACCATCAGCTTTCTTCGCCACATTTGCTTATTCACCCGCTTTGTCTTCAGTGGTTGTGTCAGGAAGGTGAGCATCATAGAATGCCAATTTAATAGAAGAAAGTATTCTTGCATTGAGGGAGTACTTGATTGGAGGCCCAATGTCCCTCTGCTACCTTAATACTAAACCTATAAATATAGGCACATAAGTCTATTTCCCCATCCTCATATATAAATATATTTGCATGTGTACATGTCTTTATCTAGACCTCTATTTTCTCTTATCTGTAGACTCTGGTGAAAAATCCTTATTTTTCAGCTTCTGCTTCCTAGTTCCTTGTACATCTCCATGTATGTTGGCATCAATCTTCCTCACCCCCGCTGCTTTAGCTTGCTTGTGTAATATTTCAAAGGAGATTGATTTAAAACAGCCCTTGCACCAATCCTGTGTCATTAACATAACAAAAATCCAAATTGGGATTATAACAACATGCACAGAGGTTAGAATTTACAAAACATATTTTTTGAGGGACCAAGTTCAATCCAGAACATTTTGTCAATTTTCTTTAGTTATCCAAGCATCTCTAAAAGATTCATATTATTTCAGTCTTCTTTCGTTTGTTTGTAATTTCTGTATATAACTAGAATTCCTTTGGAAAGAAGACACAATTATTCATTTGGAACTCTTTATTTGTGATGCTATGGCATCATTTACACCCGAGTTTAATGTTTCTCTTTGGCAAAGATGGGAGTGCCTACCTCAAGTGCTAACTCTGTCCGAAGGTAACTGTGTAAATCCTGGGATAGAGGAATGAGGCTATGATGAAATATCTGATCATGAACAAATACCAATATGCTGGCAGCCATTTTAACATAGGACTTGAGTTGTGTGAGAAATTGTAGATAACAATTTGAGAAGTCATACACACAAAATGAGCAAGGTCCAGAAAAAGGCCTATGATACGTAAACACTGTACAGATATAATAACAACCCCAGATGGTGGATATGTTCCCCCAAAGAAATGGATGAGCAAAGGTCAAAGGAAGACATTGAGAATCCGACCTCTGAGGATTAGTGAATAAGAAAGGAGAGGATCTTGCAAGGAATAGAAACAGGTGGAAACTTGTAAAACAGAAAAATTATGTCAGGTGCAATCAATAAATGCTATGACCTTACTATAAACTCAGCTTATTTTGTCTTACAGATCCAACAGTAATAAACATGGTGAGAGCAATATACTATCATCTCTGATAGGAGTGTGATACTATGAACATTAGTAGATTGAACATGTGGTTTCTCAAAAGTATTTGGGCCACAATTCTAAGGACAATGTGAACTACCCCACATTAATTGCTGCTGTGTCAAAAGTTCTATCATTTAAAGATTAAAGAATAGGCCCCTTTGATTAGGTTGCAGAACTGTTGATGCCCAGAATTCCTTGCCGTGTAGATCACTCTAATTTCTGCTTTTATGGTCACATGTCTGTATCTCTTCTCTTTGATAAGGATACCACTTAGGTTGGATTAGGACACTCTTCCAGTAGGAACTCATGTTAATTAGTGCTATCATCAAAGACCCTACATCCCCAAAAGGTCACTTTCACAGATACCTGGTGTTAGGCCTTCAACATACAGGGACCCTCATGTTGCTGCGCTTTTCTTTATTGTGTTTCGTAGACATTGCATTTTGTTTGCTTTGTTGTGTTTTTCACAAATTCAAGCTTAGTTTGTGATGACCCTTTATGAAGCATGTCTATTGGCACAAGTTTTCGAACAGCATGTGCTCACTTTATATCTCTGTATCACATTTTGGTGATTCTCAAAGTATTACAACATTTTTCATAATTCTATTTTGTGTTCAAGGAAAAAAGTTGCGTGACTTATTACTCCAATATTTGCTTTAATAAGGTTGTCTTACAATTGAACCCATAATATCTCTGAAGTATGCCGGTGTATTTTGGGGGACATAATAGTCCCAGTTCCCTACACCCACATACTTTTTCCTCAGCTGGTTTAGGTTTTCTATGGAATGAAAGAAGAGAAGTTAGAAACAGATAAGGGTGAAACAGGAATTAATGCTTTAGCTGTTTGTTGTCTCTGTCAACAGGGACAGGGATGGGAACTAATGTGAAGGGGGAGCTCTTTGCGATCTTTAAAAATATTCCATCATTTACATTCCTTAAAAGCCTGACACCTCTCCTCCCTTCCTGAAGTCTTCACTTCTCCTACCTCTCTATGTGTTTATCAAGGCCCATAGCAGAAGAGCATTGCATGAAATCGTACTCAAGTTGGCATCTTCCTGTTAAGAAGATGGGCAGTGAGGGACACATTGTTGGATTACCTTTATAACTCTTTCTTTAATGTCTCCAGAAGACTGAACATATTGAAAATATTTTAAAATAATTTTTAATGAAAAGAATCACTTATATGACACCATTACTTGAGTAAAAACACATTTTACAGAGGAAAGTTTGGATTTTTTTTTTCAGATTTCACTGAAAAAATTTCCACTATGCTCGTACTGAATCCCAGCCTCTCCCCTGCCCATAGCTATTTTGGTGTTCTCTGTAAATTATCTGCCCATATTTCACAGAACAGTATACCATTTTCCAAAGAGGGTCTTGTTTCTGCAGCAGTCATCTGATAGTTCAGTACTTCTTAGTGTCTGTTTTCATTCCTTAGATACATAAAAGATGTATGTGAAAAATATATGAAATTTCACATTTCAAACTTTAATTTATTTTATTTTGGAAATTTAAGATATCTTGAGAACAAACACATTTCAATATCCTCCCCACCACCACCACCACACCCAATCCCACAGGAGATAGAAAAGCCTAGTGATTTAAGACAAAGGCTTTTATATAGGACATTTTGGGTTTTTATATATTTACTAGCTGATATCCCTGGGATTTTGTTCACTCATTTATAAAATAAATAATAATATCGATTGTCTCCAAAGGGTTGGTGTGAGCATTACATGTGATAATTCTTGTGAAGATCTTGGGCAGTGGTAGTGATGATGATAAAGTATTAGAGTCTTGAGCAGTTACATCAAAGATTACAGCACAGTATTTTCAGATGAGAAATCAGATCCCATAATCTGCCAAAGTTATTTGAATTTGTTACTGTGGAAGAGAAAGTTACTTGTCAATGGCTTCTATGGACTCTGTGTGTGTGTGTGTGTGTGTGTATGTGTGTATGTGTGTGTTCTCACGCATGTACACATGCTCTCATATCTTGTGTTCCTGGCTTCATGATCAGTTTTGCTATAACCCCCTTTTTCCCCCAATCTAGCAAACTCTTAATATTCTGCAGTGCTCACAGTAGGCTTTATATATATATATAATATATATATATATTCAATTAAAAATAAAATTATCATACAAATTATATTTGAAGATGTCCTAGGTGTTTACCAGGCCACTTAAAGCTTTAGAAGACATGTAGGGGGTAAGCGATTACAAGGATCTACATAAGGCCTACTCTCTGGAGGATGGACAACAGAGAAGTGGGTGAAGGGAGACATCAGACAGTGTAAGATCTGACAAAATAATAAAAATTTATAAATTATCAAGGGTTCATGAGGGAGGGGGGAGCAGGGAGGGAGGGGAAAATGAGCTGATACCAAGGGTTCAAGTAGAAAGCAAATGTTTTGAGAATGATGATGGCAACAGATGTGCTTGACACAATGGATGGATGGATGGATTGTGATAAACATTGTAAAAGCCCCCAATAAAATGATTTTTAAAATGAACTAGATAAGTAAATAAGGTCTTAGAAATTACTTAGCTCTGGTCTCTTTCCTAAGGATTCACCCTGCACACCTCATCCCTACTTTTGCATAGCATGTTGCCTGCCACACAACTGAAGAAGGGTATTCAGAATAATTAGTTATCTACATTTTATAGAGTTCTTTCAAGCAATATAGATCAGCTTAAGATAACAGGGGAAATTATTGAAAAAAATAGCAGAAAATCCAAAGAATTGTGAGGAGACTAGCGCTGACCATGTTTAAAAATGGGAAGAGACCAGGAGAACTCTGAGCGGTTAGTGGTAGATTCCAAAGCCATGGCCTTTGTAGCAGGGAAAAGCTACTCAGATTGTTGCCAGCAGAAAGAAGAAGCCACAGCTAACCTTCTACTATTCTAAGATGGTCCATTTCTGGCTTAGAATTCTCGGAGAATGTGTGACGGACCAAGCTTATTCTGATATATCATAAACTCACAGCCTGGCTGTACTAGTAGCCAGTGGGAGCAGAGGGGAGTGGAAGAAGGATCTAGTTGGCCCATCACCATTGGTAATGGCAAATACACCCAGCAATCTACATGGCTATACAAAAAGGAAGGAAAGGAAGTTTCCCAGAAGAAACCAGGGTGGTACTAAGAAAGGAGTACAGATCCTGGGAAGCCAAACATGCGACTCTAATATTTCTATTTTTAAAATAATCTGTAGTTTAGCAAGTATGAACTTTAAAACACAATCTGAATCATTCCCCTTTGCCATCTGTGTCCTGTTTGCAGTCTAAAGATAGTCCACACTGTCACCTTGCTCTCCTCTGGGACCATCATTCCAAAGAAACTGGCTATGACCTCAGGACTTGAAAATATTTTTGCATCAGGGTTAGGTACTTATTTTTTCTAAATAAGTAGAAACAAGTTCAAAGTTATCAGTTTTTCTAAATTAAAATGGATTGATATGATGCTAGGAGAATGATCCTCTTATTATCGAAATGTGAGTCCTGTATAGATAAAATATATTTACTTTCCACCAAAGGTGATGCTTCTGACACAGTAGAGGATCCTATGACTTTGGAAATCTTTGGTTGGTTGGTTTTTGGTTTAGGATGTCATCCAAATTGAAAACATTGCTCATTGTAATCTATTTCCTTTGGTTTTGTGTTCCAGGGGAAAACGTATCCATTTCGGGGTGCCTTTCCACCAGTTTGGAACCCCATTGCATATCTGGATTACAACAATCTATGGCGGACAATGGATGACATGGGGAAGGAGGTAAAATGTGTATTTCAGCATGCAATGGCCCAGTAGTGAAATAAAAATAGCAACTGCTTAATGTGCTTCTACCATAATGAAAATATTGCTCTATCATAGATTTCTTATGCTCCCAACAACTTTGCAAAGTTGATAGTATTACCACTTTACAAGTGAGGAAAATTACATGTGAAGAGGTTATGTAATTTACTTATAATTACACAGCTTAGAACCCTTTTTGATTCAAACCTGTATCTATTCGATAAGAATGCCCATGTGCTTTCAACTGCATACCATTTCACATTTTTTGGAAAACAATTTTGGCCAGATATTTGTACCTGTAGTCTTCTTATTCATACATGACGCCACTTACTAAAAGAGAGAAGGACATGCTTCTCCAAACTTTTAAACTTAGTTTCAGCCTTGGTAACATCACTTTTTCTAATTTAAGTTAAAGGTATAAAATGAGGGTTAGCTTTCAATAATGTTAATCTATGTAGCTAATATTTTAAATATATAAGTAAATATACATATATGGATTATTTATATAATTATATAATCTGTATTATTATTTTGGCAACAGTTTTAAAGTATAGAACCCAAGGGGCTTCCCTCCCCCCAAGCTGTCTATAAATAGAATTCCATGCCAATTGCATGTTCCAACATGTAGACTGGAGACTGGTTTTCAGAGGTTCTCAGGAGGGCCTCTTTAAAGGGAAGTGGGCAGTTACTGTCACGCATGAATGTGAGACCTTCTTTCTCTGCAGATTCACGTTGATGCTCCATGGGATGCCCCGCACGCTGCTGAGTGGGACAAGATGACAATGAAAGATCTTATCGATAAAATCTGCTGGACAAAGTATATTTCAAATATACTTTCTCTCCCCTTCTTAATTCTGTTTTGAGCTTTAATGTTCATTTTAATAATTTGCAAGAAAAAAGTTAAGGGGGAACCTAGTGATCTTATAGTCTGTAACATCTTTAAGGTACATTAGGCACTTAAGAGCAGGTTTGAGCATAAAATGGGTCTACAACTTATGAATAAAAATAAACAAATGAATTAGAACATCCTTCAATGAAAGGGTTGCACAATTGGCAATAAAACGAGTAATTGTATGTTCATATTACAGAGTCACCAGCTACAGAAGCATTTTGGAAAGAAATCTTTAAAAGTAATTCTATGTAGATACAGAGAAATAGGAAATTAGAGGAAAGCTAGCCTTTACTATTAAAACATAAAACTACGTGATATTTCCCATTAGAATCCATGTTCATCGTCAAATAAGAGTTCAGTTATTGCATCAACATGTATTTCTTTTTGTACCTGCTATTTGCAGGTACCAGAGCCTTGGTGATATCATGTGTTACATTTGGGGCTGCTAACTTCAAGGTCAGCAGTTAGAAGCCACCAACTGCTCCTTGGGAGGAAGATGAGGCTTTCTGCTCACATAATGATTTACATTCTCACTGAGCACATGAGCAATTCTACCCTGCTCAAGGTCACTATGAGTCAGAATTGACTCTGGCAGTGAGTTTTCTGAGTTTCATATGCTGGCGCTAAGGGGCAGTGGTGAGCTTGTTAGGCTAGCCCCTCCTTCACGTAGTTTATATTCTTCTAGTAGGCAAAACCAATATCAATCATACAATTAAATAATGCTAAGAGAGCACCTGCACCAGCAGGAACCTGACCTAGTATGAGGGTAATGGAGGATCTCCTTGACAATGCAATCTTTACATTGAAAAGAGTTAATGCATCTGGTAATAAATGAGGCCATTTAGGATGTAGGCATAGGTGGAGGTGTATATGTAGCTGTAGGATAGGAGCTACCATTGTTGCCTAACAAATAGGCACAGTAGTAACTTGGACCAGGGCAATGGAGATGGAGAAGAAAGGAAGGGAATTAGAGTAGATGGGAATCAATAACCCAAGTGACCACAGGCAAGCATAGTGCTCTCTTAGACTACACAGCAAATAGCAGATTTGAAAGTAACCCTTATCTTCTTGCAAGTGGTAGAAAGCTTTATTTTCTCCCTGAGTTAAAAAAAAATTCTTTCAAAAATTGAGCGTGGAAGCTTTTGTCAACAACCATAGAAATCGTCTCTAAACACATGAACTTGTGTTTCCAAAGCATGATAAAAACTAGTTAAGCATGTGCATATTTGTGTCTTACCTCCCTTCTTATTCTGTAAACAGGACTGCTCGGAAATTTGCTTATCTCTTTGTGAATATTAATGTGACTTCTGAGCCACATGAAGTTTCAGCACTTTGGTTTTTGTGGTATGTAAAGCAGTGCGGGGGTACCACTCGAATCTTCTCAGTTACCAACGGGGGCCAGGTATGTACATGTTGAAACTCCTAGCGCTTTGCGATCTTGCCCTCTTCCCCAAGCAGTATCTTAACAACTGTTTCAGTTAATAACTTGAAAAACTCTAATTTTTTGTATCATTTTATTTTCTTGTTCCTGAAAATAACTTCATAGCTAAAGAGTAGTTGATTTAGAATTAATTAGGTTTGAAATTTAAAAGTTAATTCCTTTGGGATGTAATTAACACATTAGGCTATTTATGTAGGAGGAGCTCAATTCCTAAAATAAACTAACTTCTCCCAAGTTCTAGTGCTTATAAGATTGTACTTAGAGGTATTTCTATTCCAGACTTCAGGCTTTTTTGTTTCATCTCTTTGTCAGTTACTCTTTTATCAGTTATAGAATGGAGGGAGTCCTGGTCATGCTGTCAGGCAAGAATTTCACGAACTGCTCTTCAGGATAAAGATGAAGCTAATCTGTTTTTGTAAAGATTACAAAACCTTAGAAACCCAATATAGAGTTGCTTTGAGTTAGAATCAACTAGATGACAGTGAGTTTGTTTGCAAACTAGTAGTGAAGTCAGAATCTTGAAAATCCAAAGCCGATTCTGAAATTCTTTGTCTGGAGTCTGTTCCAGAGAGAGAGAGGGGGGTTTATCATTTTTATGAGGAGCCCTGGTGGTTCATTGGTTACTAACTACAAACTGCTAACAAAGTGCTAACTGGAAAGTCAGCAGTTTGAAACCACCAATCCCTCCTAGGGAAAAAGACGGGGCTTTCTACTCCCATAAAGCTCCCATAGAGTATTACAGTCTTGGAAACTTGACAAACTTGGAAACTTCTACCCTGCCCTATAGGGTCTTTATGAATCAGAATCCATTTGATGGCAGTGAATGAGAGGAATATTTTGTCTGCGATTAAATGAGCAATTGACCTATGATCTGCTTTTTTCTCTGTGGCCAAGAATTCTAAGTACAAGGTCTACACTAAGTGACCTCATCTTTTCCTTAGACCGCTAGATGTTCTCCAGTTGTTCTAGTGGGCCTAAGAGTTATTGGTCACTTGACTCTTAGCCATATGCAAGACAGTTTCATTTTTCTATTAAGCATCTTTATTTTAGGCAGAATTCCTACATTATGCCTTTTAACTTGTATTTTACATTCTGAAGTGTCTTGACTCGTATTTGGTATCTGTATCCTTTCTTTGGAATCGCTCAGTGCCAAAAATAGTTATATACTCAACTACTAACTGAAAGCGTAGTGGCCCAAACCCATTCAGAGGTGCCTCAGAAGAAAAGCCTGGTGATCCAAAACATTACAGCAATGACTGCAGCACAAGTCTACTTTATACACATGTGATCCCTATGGGTTGGAATAGACTCAAGGAACCTGATTTTCTGTTTTTATCTTTTATTCATAGTTGTCCTAATATCTCTAGCTAAATTCTATATGACCTTTGTAGAATGCACAGTTCAGATTATTGATATCAAACTATTATAATAACTTTAAAAAGAATTTATATTTTCATTTTAATATTTTATATCAAATTCTAGATTTAAGGATGTAGTTAATGAACAAGATCAAAACCATTCTTCATCTTGCCACTATATCAACTCTTCATACATCAGATTATAAATTAAATGAATTCTAGTTCTTTGACAAACATCCAAACTAAACCCACTGCTATTGAGTTGCTTCTTATTCATAGTGACCCCACACAGAATGTCCAAGGCTGTAAATCTTTGTGGGAGCAGATAACCTCATCTTTCTCTCTCAGAGCAACTGGCACATATGTGCCATCAAATTTGGGCTTAATAATCTACCACTTCACCTACAGCACTGACAGAGTTCCTTTGAGGAAGAAAACAATATCATAAATTTAAGTCTGGACTACTGTAGGAATTATTTTATAAAAAACCTTGGTGGTATCTTTAAAACAACAACCAGTTATAAGGGTACTTGCTCATCCAAAATTGTCGGGGCATGCTTGGAATACCCGACTTTTCAAATGTTGGGACATGCCTCCACCTGTCTATTTCAAAAAATCTTCTATAATTAGGTAAAAATACCCTCCATTCTTACAAAAGGCTCATTATATGAAGATCTTACCTTTTAGATTCAGTTGTAACTATTTCCATCACAGCTGGGTAAAGCACTATTCTTTCTTGGAGGGCTGCTCAAGGGAACCAGTTCACAGTATCTGAAGGAGCAAGCAGGCACTTAGCTTTCACCTGTCCGCCTCTACAGTGAAATATCAAGATCTTTCAGGTCTGATATTCCTTTTCTAGAATATCATTTGATGATGATTGGTAGGGTTGACTCTATTATTAGGTCAAGAGCTATTATCTAAGAGTCTATAATATGCTACTGTCGGCATCCGTACCTGCCTAGACAACTGTAGCCAATGGCTGTGAGAAGTTAAAGACAGCCCGAAACTGCATCTTCTGAGTACTTTGCCTTTAACCTCCTTCACTCCTGGGCCTTCAAAACCCAAAGACTTACTAATATTTTCGTTTGGTCAATGGCATTGATATAGGCGAACATTTTGTCTGGTTCTGAGAGTTTAACAACTAGTAGTAGATGCTGCTGGAAGCAAGAATGATTATTGACATGTCTTGACCAACTAATTCTACTTTTGTCCTTATGAAAAATCCAAAAGTTAAATGTGCAGCGAGTAGGGTTACCTTTGTAAAGATTGTTCTTAGCATTGGCAAATATGATTACCCTTTCTTGGGTTTTAACAAATTTTATTTTTTGCCTGTTACCTCCTATAGGAGCGCAAGTTTGTCGGTGGATCTGGTCAAGTGAGCGAACGCATAATGGACCTTCTTGGGGACCGAGTAAAATTGAGGCGTCCTGTCACCTGCATTGACCAGACAGGGGATAACATCATCATCGAGACATTAAATAATGAAATCTATGAGGTAATCCAGTGTAGTTCAAATGAATACATATTAAATAGACATTTTTTTGTCTTCTACAGCATTAACCCAGTAGACTCCAATCAGTGCCAAACTTATTGCTTGCATGTTTCTGATTTGGTCTTCTGGTAACTAGGGTTGGTTTTCATGCTCTGTTCTATTTTATTGATCCACAACTGCCTCAGTTTTTACCTGTTGCTCTTTTATGTTGTCCAAATGATAAGGATGATGTTCCTCTACAGACTCACAGTCTCAAATGTAACTTTGTGTCTGTGTGTTTTAGTGCAAGTACGTGATTAGTGCCATTCCACCAGCTCTGACTACTAAGATCCACTTCAGACCAGAACTACCACCAGAGCGAAATCAATTGATTCAGCGTCTTCCAATGGGATCTGTCATTAAGTGCATGATGTATTACAGGGAGCCATTCTGGAAGAAGAAAGGTAGGCTCCTCTTGTTCATATTTAAACTATTACCTGAAGGAACCATATCACACACTTTTTAGATCATTCAAATTGGAAAAGAGAAAGAATCAGAAATCTTCATTTACAGATTTTTTCATATCTCCTTGTAATACAAAATGATCCCATATGTTGATGGCATAATACAATTGAATGATCCTCTCAATAAAATGATTCATAATAATAATAAAAAAGATCCCAAGAGCACATGTTGGCAATGTGGGACCTCCACTGCCCAGGCTCCTCCTATATGTACTGCCATATACTCTTCATAAACAGAGGGCCTTGTAATGTGTCTGAGTGTTGGTCTCTTCATGTAAAATAGTAACAATAGTACCTGCTGTGTAGTGTACCACACAGCATAAATGAGGCAGAGACTGGGACATAAGCTCTCAGGAGACTGGGACATAAGCTGTTCATGCTCATGAGATTCTTTCCCACCATACCTTCCACAGGTTGATTAATTCTTTTGAGCATATCCTTTGTGTTTCCCCTTGTAGTACAGAGCTCTTGAGCCATCTTAACATTTTTTTATGTATTAGTCAGCAATCCTTTATATAAAGATCATAACGATGAATCATTTTCCATGTTTCTGTGTTAACAGACATCCTTCGATAATGATGATGTATTTAATTGGGTTAGGGGGGAAAAGGTTAAGATTTTCTTTCTTCATAGGAAAATAGTTTTGTGGGTATATATGTGTGGGTAGAGATCTGTATATATGTATAGGTATACATATAGATAGATAGATAGATAGATAGATAGATAGATAGATAGATAGATAGATCTACACACACACTCACACACACACACATTTCCCTTCAATCACTGAAAAGATTCATGTGCCTGTGCTTTTTTTTCTTGGTTAAGACTACTGTGGCTGCATGATCATTGAAGATGAAGATGCTCCAATTTCAATAACGCTGGATGACACCAAGCCAGATGGATCACTGCCAGCCATTATGGGGTAAATTAAAGTCAGATGTTTTGCATTTTCCAAATTATGTTGGGGTTCTGATATGGGAGCTGAGAATGTTGTTTTGAAATTAAGCTAAAGCAGTGACAAAATGTTCAGTTACATATTTTTATGTATTTAAGTAATGCACTAATGTTTTGTGCATGACACAGGAATCCTATGAAACAGTGAAAATGGATACCATTCGCCCCCATAAAACTTACTTGTTTAGGACACAGTGAAAAAGCATCTACCCAGGAAGTGTGGTAGACAACCTGGCCTAGAGGCAGAATGGGCACAAGCACTCTGAAATGAGATCTGACTGGTTTATCTAGCAAAGTCTTCAGAATTTAGCGTTTCCAGGGTTTGTTCTTTTCACTGCTATAAGCATCTGCTAAATAACAATGGTGGATGATCAGTTGGGGGTCAGACTTCTAAGATCAGCCAGACCTGAGTGGCTAGGATATCTTCCAGTGGGTCACTGTGCAGCTCTCTTTGACCAGTATTGCACCCCTTATTCTCCAAAGTATAAGCTAGATCGGGCATGCTTCTGTGTGTGGAGGAGGATTGTTCTTTCCCTTTGCTCCATCCCTGCCAGCTGTTCTGCCCTTTGGAAATTAGAGATCCAGAGAAACAATGAGACCTCTGCAAAGAATTGTAAGCAGTGGCACAACTTCCCAGTTGTCCTGCCTTTTAGCTTTCCTAAAAAACCATACAAATTAAAGTGCTATTTGCTCTATCACAGTTTCAGAAAAGAACAGTATCTGTAGCAGGCAAGTGACTAAGTGGTCATCCGATTTTCTCTTCGTCCCTGAGAAATATATACCTCATATCTTCTCAAGGGCAGAGGTGTGAATTGAGTTCATGAGCATTACACCCTGGAAGGAAAATTAGAAACCCTGGGGATTGGAAAAGGGCCATGCCATTGGGCTGCTAATCATCAGATATTCCATGGCCACGTCTTTGGTTATAAAATATAAGGGGGCCACAAAAGGTTTATGGAAAAATGGAATTAAAAGCTAAAGAAATGTTTCTACAAACTTGTTGAAGCCCCCGCCCCCCCCCCATATAGGAAATGATACTATACTGCTTCCAAAAGCCACGGGTATACAACATAATGCCCATAGTAACAGCACATTCTCTCCATCCCTAACCTTACTAGGCAAAAACAGTATAGGTTACTTTGTCATTTAATACCACCCTCTCCATACCAGATGGAAGCTGGAGGTTGAGTTCTAGGTTTTCAGAAAACGTTTCTGAAGATCAGCTCAAAGGTGAATGAGAGAAAATTGATGTTTTTATTGCCCTGCATGTTAGATATAGTGGCATCTACCCTTCTGATCTTCCTTTGACTTTTTAAGAAGGGCATTTAATGACTGCACCCTTCCAGATAGATATTAATGGCAGTATTCTGGTAGTTCCTTGATAGTGATAATCTAATCATCTTATATAAGCAAATGCCTTCATATTGCTCTTTGCTTCTGACGCCAAAACCTTGTAAATGTGTTGCCTCTACCCTGCTCTTTGCTCCTGATGATGAAAGCCTTTTAAGATAGGGATAGTAATTTCCCAAAATCCTCCTTTTGATAACCAATGCCTTTTGAAAACTAGAAAGGACTTTGTGCTTTAAAACTGTGTCTCCTCCTCCCCCGTCATCTGTTCCT
>NW_022103916.1:9860056-9884778 GCF_000313985.2 Echinops telfairi | reverse complement strand
ATGATGAGGGCAATGAATGTACAAATGTGCTTTACACAATTGATGTATGTATGGGTTGTGATAAGAGCTGTATGAGCCCTAATAAAATGATTTTTTAAAAACCGTGACATGTACCCAGCACAAAGCTAGGGTGTGAATTTCCTCAATAAAACCTCAAAGAAAGTTAAAGAACATTTTATCCAAAGCTGTATATATATTTAAAGATGTTATGCTGTTTGTAGTTTGAGATCTGGCAGACGTAGCTTGACCTTATAGGACAGGATAGAATTGCCTTTCGATTTCTGAGCTGTAACTCTTTAGAGGAATAGAAAATTCATCTTTCTCCTGAAGAGCAGCTTTTGGTTTCAAACTTCTAACCTTCCTATTAGTAGCCCAATGCTTAATCCACTACACCACCAGGGTTCCTTGTATATATAGACCTCGCTTTAACTAAACTAACTAGTAGCAAACGTTAATGTTACATGTTGGATAAAGCGAAGTTATGAGTGTATCCCATTTGTTGTTGTTAGGTGCCATCGAGTTGGTTCCAACTCACAGTGACCCCATGCATAACAGAACAAAACACCTCTCAATCCTGTGTCATCTTCACAAGGATTCTTACATTTCAATCCATCGTTGTAGCCTCTGTGTTGATCCCTATTGTCAAGTGTGCGACACTTCCAGTATTCTTCGGCAGCAGCATAATTCAAATGTATCTATTTGTCTTCAGTTTTCCTTATTCAGCATTCAGTGTTCACATGCACATGAGATTGAAAATACCATGGCTTGGGTCAGGTGCACTTTATAAAGGTCTCAAAGTAACTTCCTTGTGTTTTAACACTTTAAAGAAGTGTTGTTCAGCAGATTTACCCAATGCTGTGTATATCCCATAACGTACAATTTTCAAAAAGTTCTTAAATCAATAATCTACAGCTTCTAAAATACTTTTCCCTGGGTTGGGACAGATACCTTTTATATTTTTGCATCCTAGAATGATCAAATAATAATAGTCAAATAATAGTTTCAAATAATTGCCATAAAGGAATTAACAATCAAATTAAGAAGTTCATTGAGGCAAGAAAGGAGGGATAGGGAGAAGGACGGGAGGTGTTTATTTTCAGCCATGTGTGAGGGGGCTTAAAAATATTTATGGAGAGATTTTGTTATCTTATAATTCCATTTTTACACAATTGTTGTCAAACTCCCTCATATTTTCAGTCCTGGAATTCTCATCTTTTTAATCTAGGTAAAATGAATACAGTTTTAAAATTTTTTTAATTGAAAAATCATCTCATTCGCTGTTAGCTCATTTGGAGTTTTTGAAAGCTTTGTATTATCAGTATAAAGACTGCATGTTACAACGAAGTTATTTGAAATGTACATGCAGTTAGTAACATCATTTTTACAAGAGTTTCTGAAACTTGCTTTTGAGTGTAGAGTAGTGCAAAAGCAATGAAGAAATGATGGAGTCAGAGAACCGTTCAGAAAACGTCAAAGGGGTAGTTCATGGTGATGAAGTTTAGTACTATAATGAAATGTCCAAAAAACCTGGAGTTAGAAACCCAAAGAAGAAAAACATGCTCCACTTTTCTGGGACTGAAAGAACTGAACACAATCAAACCTTGAGTTGCAAAAAAAAAAAATGTACCTTCAACATTCAACCACTTTAGGAGGTAGCATTTGATCTAGAATCAATGGTATTGAAGAAAGACGTCCAAACTGAACTGAGGGCATTGGCCCAAACCAAGGCTTCAGGATTTGCTCCCCGCTTTGCATCCCTAGCCATTCTACAGGGGAAAATGAGACTATCTGCTCTTGAGCCTCCAAAGATTTTTGATCTCAGAAACCCAAAGGAGGCAGTTCCACTCTATTCCATATGGCTGGTATGAGTCAGAATCAACTTGATGGCAGGCAGTAGGTTTTATTTGGTTTAGGCATGGACAAAATACACATTGAGATGCTTCCGCAATCAGATGCAAACTTGTCTAGAAATACTCAATGATCTAAGTTAAATATTTTGGAAGACAGCTTCCTTGCCCACCAACTAGACCAAAAGACAGCCATTTGAACTGAATAAGGGACAATAGGGATCCTCAGTGGTGTAAAATTAGGAAAGGTGTACATCAGAATTGATGCATCATACTTTTCACCATACTTAGTCAAACTGTATACTGAGAAAATAACCCAACAAGCTGAAATGTATGATATGTACAGAAGAATGTGGCATCAAGAGTGGAGAAACGACTCATGAACAACCTGTGACATGCATATGATCCAACTTGGTTTGCTGAATGTGAAAAGGACCTGAAGCACTTACTGTTGAATATCAAAGACTATAGCCTCATGATAAAAGAAAATCCTCACAAATGGACCAATAAGCCATATCATGATAAATGGAGGAAAGATTGGAGTTGCCAAGGTTTTTATTTTACTTGGATCCACCATCAACATCCCTTGAATCAGCAATCAGGAAATCAAATTATACATATTGCATTGGACAAATATCCTGTAAGATGTTTTTAAAATCCTAGGAAGCAAAGATGAACCTTTGAGGACTAAAGTACTCTTCACTCATGCCTTGATGTGTTTCATTCGCCCTGTGTGTATACAAAAGCTGGACAAGGAATGTAAAAGACCAAAGAAGTATTGATACTTTGAATGATGATGCTGGCAAAAAATATTGATATACCATAGATTTCCAAGAAAATGAACAAATCTGTCTCGAAAGAAGTACAACCAGCATGTTCCTTAAAAGAGATCATGGGAAAACAAACAAACAAAAAAGAGAGAGATAATGTTGAGACATACCATAGTTTCGTGTACTCTGGACATGTTATCAGGAGGGACCAGTCCCTGGAGGATGGACATCATGCTCAACAGTGAAGTAGAGGATCAGTAAAAAAGAGAAACACCTTCAACAAGCTGGATTGGCTTAGTGGCCAGATTTAAGAATGATTATGAGGGTGGGACAGGACTGGACAGTATTGTTATTTTGTGCATTGAGTCACAAGTCAGAACTGACACAACAACATATAACAGCAACATTTGATTAAAAGTATGCAAGCTGATTATCACTGAGTTGTGCTGAGTTACTGTATTTGTGGATTGTGCTCATTCATTTTCCCAGTAAGTGGACTCTGAGGTAGGGATTAGCGTGCAGTAGGTTTACTGCGAAGTGCTCATGGGGCGGCGCGTTGGTGAAGCAAGATGGGGCAGAGGAAGAAGTTAGATACTATTGTCTCAAGAAAGACCTTCACTGTCCCATGAAGAAGGCTGGAGCTAGTATGACTCTTCAGAAAGAAAAAAGGCTAGCCTTTGGGTACCCGTACTCTACCCCAGGGCCAATCAGTGAATGAGGACCACCACTGATAAAGGGTGGGAACTTCTGCAAGGCATTTCTTCACTGCAGCATTCACTTATCAGGGAAGAATTCCGTTTTCATCGAATGGTGCTGATTACCTTGGTCCTGAAGGTGTATCTGGTTGGCATACCTGGCATCCATTATAGGCGTGCACATAAATGTCAGTCTTTGCGGTTTCTATCAAGTATCTGTCAGAGGACAAAAATTGCAGCATTCAATCATTCCACATTTTGTTTCCTATTGTATGCCAAAAATTGTGCTACATTTTGGGGACACACTACATTTGGGGGATACACACTATACGTGATACAATATAGACTAGGAGGTATCTCATAGCACAACGGAGATTTCAGACATAGAAGCAGACTGAAGACAACATGGATTTGCTCTTGGAGAAGGCAATACTGTCTGGGCTAGGGGAGAGTTCATTAATACCGAGTAGATTGAGGCAAACATACTTCAGAGAAAAGGGGAAACTCTTAGATTTGCATCTCTAAACTGACATTTCGAATGTAATTTCTCTCCAGGTTTATTCTTGCGAGAAAAGCCCATCGGTTTGCCAAATACTCGAAGGAAATAAGGTAAGAAGACCTTACATCTGAAAAATAAATGAAACGTTAGTTTGATATTCTGTGTATGGTACTAATAGCATTATAAGAAACCCAATAATTAATACCCTCAAAGTCACAACAAAAATATCTTTGTATTTTGCTGTGACTCTTTTGATCCATAAGCACATATTAATTTGATTTTACATATTTGTGTTCGTTTTACAATGGTTGGGAGGTTGAGTTTCTCTGCAAGATGGAGAAAATTCAGGTGGTGGAAGAGCTTCCCCTTCTAGTCCATATAACTTTGGAAAGTTCTTTGATGTGTATGGTTTCTAAGCATACCTGTCTAGGGTGTTTTACCTTGTATCAGCTTGTGCACATTAAAGTACATTTCACTTATTATCTAGGTCAGATCATTAGTATTCCCTTTCGTGAGACCTTCCTAGTCTAAGGCAGTTATTTTAGGAATAGGACTTTTCTTTCATTTCTCCTTTCTTTCTGTCCTACTGTATTTGTCCTATTGTGTCTTCTAAAACTTCAACAGAAGAAACTCGTACTTGGTAGGGTAAGTCTTTTACCATCAGAGTTATTTAGTTGTGGGAGCAATGTCTCTGGGAAGTTCCAGGCCTTTCCTAGTTTAGAGTAAACCCTAAATGCTTTGTGAGTTAACTTTTGAAGAATATTAATATACCCAAGAGTCCCTGGTGATGTAAACGGTTAATGTACTTGGCTCCTAATAGAAAGGGTACAACACATTTTCTCTGCTCATAATAATGTAAAACTAGAAATCAATAACTAAACAAAGAAAATACTATGGAAACTGAGAAACATTTTACCATAAAGCTATTGAGTAATTAAAAAAATTGAAAGCGAAACTTAGAAATTCCTAGACTCAAAGGAGAATGAAAGCACAACATACCAAAACCTTTGTGGCTCAGCATAAGCATTGTTTAGAGCAGTATTTACAGAAATAAAGGTACAAATCAGAAAAGAAGAAAGCACCAAGGTCTTAGTCGTACCAAAAAAGAAAGTAATAAAGAGCAGGAAAAGAAGTCCATAGTTGCCAAAAGAAAGGAAATAATAAAGACCAGAGCAAGAAATAAATAAAATAGAAGACAATAAAAACATTTGAAGTAAGTTAGATAGCAAATGTATTAGCAGGCCCTTGCCTTGATAGTTACTTTGATGATTTTGCAAGTCAGGAAAAGACTACAGAACCAGTTCCCACATTTGCACATAGATTTGTTTTTCCAGCTGCTGTGGGACTAGATGTCAGGAAGGGAACTGTCTTAATGCTCGCCTACTCACACAACAGAGGAGGAATTTGTGGACAGGGAGTGGTTTGTCTGAGGATCCACTGCTGAATTGTTGCAAAGCCGTGTCCCCCTCTCATGCACATGCTTTCTTTGCATCACTTCAAACTTGACATTTTCTTTTGTATTGTCTGCATTTAACAGTAAAGTAAATACCAGCCTGGATATAGACACTGGTTATGATTCTACACAGTATCCCGAACTTCTCAAAAGCTCTTAGAACTCTCAGTATGACATAGCAGCAGTTCCCAGAATTGACTTCATCAGAATCTCCCAAGGACGCTTTTGTTTTCTAATGAGAAAAATCTGTACTTTATATTCCTTTTAAGTTTGTATTCCCTAGATTGCTAGAGAAATTAAGGTCTTTTTCATATGTTAATTTTCCACTTCAGTAACTTCAAATTGTCCTTTTATATACTCTTTGCCCATTTTTCTTTTCCTTTTAAAACTATGGAACACCATGAATGTGTATGTCATCCCTGTTCAGGAGTCATGCTAATCTTTTCCGTGTGATTTCAGTTTTATTTGGCACTGCCAAAGCAAGGACCCAAAGGAAATTTTGAAAATACATTTTTTGTAGATTATGGGATTGAGTCTGAATATTTTTATTTGTTAATAACCTTTTAAGGGACTTGTGATAAGATTTAGAGACAATGGTAAATTCAACCTTGGAGTATTTGCATGGTGACCCTTTTTGGTCCTTGTACAAAATACGTTGTTGTATTTTCAGAGTCAATCTAATCAACTAATGCATTGCTCCAAAATCCTTCCTTTATGTATCTTTTTCAAAACTTGGATTTTAAAGGGAAAGGGAAAATGATTTCTTGACATATTTGTGTAAACTTGCCCTTGACTTACCTGATATTGTTAAATATATTAAATATTGACTTATATTTCTATTATATGGTAACTGGTTTTACTATTTGTGAATGAAAAATTAAATATAGTATAGGTAAATATTGATTGCATTTTAGGCTTAGGCTGTTTTTAATAAACACTTCATGACCATATGCAAATAAGTTTAGCATCATTAAGCTTTTTAGAATGATTATTAATAATTTTATTTTCTAATTGATTCACATCTTTTAATGATTCCTCTAATACCCATATATAGTAGGTTAGAGTCAGTCATCTCACTGTAGTGTAGGAAAAAGAGTACCATACTAGGCCAGAGATGGATTTTGATTTCACAGGTATTTGCTACACAGCTGCTATGTGCAGGATATTCAGAATACTAAACCCTAAGAAAGTTGTGTGATAGTGTATCAAGAGTAGCAGCTGTCTCTCCCTTAAAACCTTTCACAATAAGATTGTAGCAGTAATCAACACTTTATAATTTCATTTCCTTCTCCTAACATATTATTTCTCTATCCTTAAGAATTTCTGCAAGTTATGGAAATTAAGTGAAGATTTGGGTAAAATTATATGATCATACTCTGTTCTATATTAGTTAGAGAAATTGAAGCAATGCTTTAAAAACATTTGCTAATATAATTGTCAACATAAAACTTTACATTCTTAAACATATTTATTTTATTTCTAATAAGCTTGATTCCCCTCCCCCTGCACATTTGTTAGCCTTCTTTTCCAGCTTTATCCTTGTTTACAGATTTAAATTAAACCTTTGCCACTTTTTTTTAGCAAATATTAGCCTTTAACAAATATTTTGGAGCACTTTTGATATTTAAACTATATTAAGACTGAAGAAAGTAAGTATGAAAAGTCTATATTATAACTAGATCAGTGTGAACCTGTTCAAACTAATCTGGAAATAATAGAACCATTAATTTCTGAAACAGATGATTTCAATGAATTAGAACATTTTTAACCAAGAGTAATTGTCCCAACTTCCCCACCCCTAATTCAACTAGGCTAAAATAAAACTTCATAACACACAGACACACAGGAGAGAGAGAATGGGATAGAGGGGGTGGGGAGGGGTTGTGAGTTTAAGGTGTATCTTGTTTCAAGATGGGAATGGGAAACACAGGGAATCTAGGACAGATGAACCCCTCAGGACCAGTGGTGACAGTGGCGATACCTGGAGGAAAGGGGGTGTAGAAAGGAGGAATTGATCATCTACATATAACCTCCTCTCTGGGGGTTGGGCAACAGAAGGGTGGGTGAAGGGAGACGCCAGACAGTGTAAGACAAGATATAATAATAATTTATAAATTATTAAGGGTTCATGAGGGAGGGGGGAGCGGGAGGGAAAAAAGGAAAATGAGGAGCTAATTCCAGGAACCCAAGTGGAAAGCGAATTTCGAGAATGATGAGGGCAACAAATATATAAGTGTACTTTACACAATTGATGTATGCATGGATGCATGGATTGTGATGAATTGTATGAGCCCCAATAAAATGATTAAAAAATAAAATAAAATAAAGCAAGAAAAAAAGAGCTTAGATAAGATACTGATGTTTAAGACCCAATATGTGTCTGTTCTGTGCTACTATTTAAATGATGAATGAGGAGAAGCAGCAAAGACTGTGTTCAAGGTAGCATCACCTAACATCTACCCCTCAACTGAATGCCCTTTGGGGTATTGTGCTCCAGAGACCATTCTGTCAAGTGCAAGATTATTAAACTTCTTGATATGGTTGAACTAGTGAATTCTATGATATGTGATATATGTGCCAATAAAACGGTTTTTAAAATTACTAAACTGTGTTGACCTAAGTCCTCTCCCAGCATGATATATTGGACCCTGTGTTTAAAAGATTGAATGAGCTTAGGATGTTCGTAGATATGTGGGAGCTTCAAAAAATTCAAGGAAAAATTCCATTATCTTTTAACTCTATTTTTCCATGAACTTTTTTTTTTCATTTAAGGAAATGTTTTATTTCCAACATTTTAAAAGCAGGACAGATGAGCTGACACAGACCAACTTAAACCTCTTAGAGAATCTAAAGCCAATGATGATTATAAATCTTAGAATTCATGTTAGTTAAGGAAGTGATTCCATTGGTAATTTGTCTCCATTTTTTAATGTGCTTGCATGATATAATTAAAAACTCACTATGCAACTCACTTTACAAAAGCAAAACATATCAATTACATCTATTTATGTAGTGAACTAGTAGGTCAAGTGAAACAAAATCAGTTATTGAGTCAATTCTGACTTACAGTAACCCTATATATAGGATTTCCCAGGCTATAAATCTTTTTAAAAATTTTTTTAGCAGTTTTACTGACATATAATCCACACATCACACAATTAAATGGTTAAATATATTAAAAAGAATTGTGCAATCATCACCACAATTTTACAATATTTACTTCATTCGTGAATTCATTATTAGCTCCCCATTTCTCACCAACATCCCCTGCCATAACCTTAAGAAACTATTAATCCAGTTACTATCTATAAATTTACCTATTCTGGATTTCATATAAGGAAAAACATACCCCCCAAAAGCTCCAAATAAAACGGAAAAGCTCAGTCAAAAAGAAAAGAATTAAAAAATATATAGAACAAATTTAAAATGGTTCCAAAGAGAGAACAAATGATAAGGTATTACAGCTTAACCTAACTACATCTGCATGATTCACTACCCAATTCACTCTGATAATAAGGCTATTTCATCCACTCTGTCTAATAGCAATGCTGTTCACATCCCTTGCCAATAGTCACGGGAGATTCCCCAGAATCTTAACCCTCAGGAGGACTGTGCAAGTGGATTTTGGGCTTTCACTGTCATCTATAGCATTCTGCAAATCCAGTTTTCAGAATTGAATTTCTAATAAGGTTTCCTCCTCTGCTCTTGGATTTTATTATTTACATTCCTTGGATCACACAGGCTGGTGTGTTGCTTCCATGTGGACTTCGCTGACACTTCATTTAGACAACTACTTGTTTTAAGACAACTCTTTAAGGCCCAAGATGCCATTTTTTCTTATAGTCTGGTACAATCCAAATTCTTCACCACACTTTGCAATAGCACCCATATTTTTAGTATTCTCTTCATGAGGACAAGTATTGAGTAGGGCCATGTCATAAGAACACATTGTTCTTAGAATAGGGCTACGGTTAAATAGAAGCCCCGGATCCATTCTTATTATCTATGGTTTACATATGCTCCTGGCCTACATGAGAGACATTGTTGTCAAAGGCTCACTGCCACTGAGTCAATGCCAACTCATAGTGACCCTATAGGACAGGGTGGGCATGCTCTGTTAGTGTCCAAGCCTGTAATGCTTTATGGGAGTAGAAAGCTCCATCTTTCTCCCTCAGAGCAGCTGGTAGTTTTAAACTGCTAGCATGGCAGTTAGCAGCCCAATGCATATTTAACCAGTGGTACAGAATTTAAAATACTGTTGAGAAAAGATGAAAAAAAGTATGTATAGGACAGTTTTTTAGTCTAAAATACATGGATTGTTGGCTTGTATAGATTAAAAACTTAATGTTTACACAAACATTTGAAGGTTGGAGATAGGGTAAAACATTTAATAATGCTCATTCATAAATGTAGAACCATGACTGCTGGACTATGATATATCATACAAAAAACAAAGAGCATGAAAATAACAGATATATGTGTCATTTATTGAACACCCTCAATGCAAGAGATCCGAACCAAAGTTCAATGACTTCCAAATCCATACCCTTGGGATAGTAGTAATCATCTGCTTTTTCTCACACTAGGGCTTTTCAGCCTTAAGTCCAATGGAGTATTTCAGTTCCTTTAATCTGCTACAAGTGTGTTTAAAGTAAAGTCCAGTTTGCTTAGTGAAGTTTCTAAATCAGACCTTTCTGTGTGGCCTATGTAGGATGCACCTTGGAAAAAGAGTCTAAACGTCCCAGTTGTCTATAACATGTGGCTGGATCGATACTCAATCAAAAATGTCCTATTAGGAACATATTCCAAGAACTTTTTGAAGCCCCTTCATATTGAGAATTAGTTTTAGGGTATTTTAAAGACTCTCACCTTCATATGTACTGTACGTTTATAAAATTCCTTGGAATCTACAGATTTGAGAAAGTGACTTAGAATTAATTCTTAAAACTAAGTTTATTTCATCTCCTTTATCTGATATCAATATCAGATAAATATCAATATCTGATATCACATTGGGTAGTGGAAGAGGCATAATATAAAAAATAATCAAATCATTGACTGAAAAATCATACAGGGTTAATTTGAGTGCAGAAATATGTGCAACGGGAGGTTTTGTGTAATTAGAAGGCCATTAATTTAAAATTTTCCTCAATAAATTTGTTCTGTGGCAGTGTATGTGCTCTATTATTTCGTTAACATTTATATCTTGCTATTCTTTCTCACAGAAAGAGGAAGATCTGTGAACTGTATGCCAAAGTTCTAGGATCTCAGGAAGCCCTGCATGTAAGAAACTGGCAGTTTTACTCACTAATAGATTCTAGTCTGCTTGAAGTGGTAAAGTAAGACAAGTGTCTGGTTTCCTGATCATCTACCTTACGAAGAGGGTCTGACTGAATATGCTTAAATTGAAGGTTTAACTGCAGCTATTGTAAAAGGCTGATGACATGCACCTAGTTTCTGATGATGAGGTTCCATTGGGATAGCATGATAACCGGATAACCTGCAGGCAATTGTAATTAGTGTTTGGAGCTGTATTTATTATCTCAAGGGTGGTAAGTTGAGTCCCCCAAACAGAGAATTTGCCCTCCTGTCAGTGTCAACTTCCAGCTGCAAAATAAAACCCCAGATACAATATCATTCGCTCTTGAAGGCACATAGACCATGACAAGATGGACTGAATCTAATTTATTTTTCCCTCTGTAGACTCAGTTCACAGCCCATTTAAGGAATTTAACTGTTTTCATTTCACTACTGAAAGAAATTATGAGAATGAAGTTAATTCTAAAGAGCCTACTAGATGGCTGTGGGGCCGTTTCAGGGCATTATCTATGAACCATTCAAATAATAAACCTTCAAAATATGTTAGGGAAATGAAAGAAGACTCTCAATGTCCTTTAGGAAACATTTTTCATTTTGCTCACTTTTAAGCAGGATTACCTTCATTCATTTTCCCAGCTTAGAGAAGTGCTTAATTTCTATTTCCTTTTCCCCACTCCCCATCCCCACCCCTTTCCCCAGGAGTGATTTCTGGATAGATGGGGAAGTACATTTTGTTCATGGGACTTCTTGTTTCTGTCTAAAGGCTTTATAGTCTGAATAGAAGTGTCCTCTCTTCCAGATAATGGTATACTTTGTTTCTCTTCTACACAAGAGGTTGAAGAAAATAAAATTCTGCCCCCTCTTATCACTTGGTATTTTATAAAGGCCCTTACTTGGTACTATGATGTTTCTTTTCAATGAGTTGAATGATTTTATGTTTTTCCCTTGAAATTGTCTTCCTGCTCACCTGCAGCCTGTACACTATGAAGAGAAGAATTGGTGTGAGGAACAATATTCCGGGGGTTGCTACACGGCTTATTTTCCCCCTGGGATAATGACACAATATGGAAGGTACTACCAAACTACTTGACTAACTAATAAAAGCCATGAACCAAACTTAAAAGATTTTCAACACTCAATGAACATTGTATAAATACTCTCATTTCTGTTTTCTGATCAGCAATAGACAAGGGTAAGAATTCCTGAATTGGAGAAAAGGGTGACATTAGGTTGAGATGAAGATGGATGGGGTAAGGATGTTTACCTTGTAAGATTTCAGAAAGCTAGTGTGCAGAGAGGTTAGAAGACTCATCCAAGAAAGTAAGATGGTCCAGTTGCCTATTCAACCTAGCCCTTGATTATCTTTTCCAAGACGGTCCATAATTCTCTGTTCTCATCCAGCCCCCCAGGTAAATGTATAGACGCTAACAGTATGATACAAAGGTTGTTTGAATGGAGACACACTTTAAAACCCTCAGATACCTCTTTGCCACAAGTGAAAGTTATTCCTTCCTCTGCCTCCACTCCCCCTCCAGGTTCTCCCACACTGGGAAGGTTTCCAGTGCTGGGGTCGGTAGCTGTGATTTCATGAAAAATGCAGTTCTCATCAGGACACGACCTGGCCCAGTGTAGGGAACAAAATGGACATCTAATAGGAAATCCCCAGCAAATAAATATGATTATAGACTTCATGCATATGCTTATATTTACAATTCTGACTGGCTTGGAAACACTCAAGCCTTATTCCCTTTGGCTTGACAGTTCAGACCCTTGGGTGCAGGCCCAGGATACAGGAAGCAGATTTTCACCGTTGGTTAAACTTTTGAAATGTTTCAAAAATAATTTCCCTGTCTTCTGGGTGATCAAAGAGAACAGTAATTGATACATTTGTCTGGCCCTATCAAGGATAATTCGCCAGCCTGTGGGAAAGATTTACTTCGCTGGTACCGAGACAGCCACACAATGGAGTGGATATATGGAAGGAGCAGTAGAGGCCGGGGAAAGGGCAGCTAGAGAGGTAAGGAGGAAGCCAAATCCCTCTTTCTTCTGAGTCATAGCACCGCTACTACAATATGGTCTTTCTAGTTCTTGACCCTGATAGAATCTGTCTATTCCTGCATACCTCATTCATGTCTAGCAGAGCCTTGTATCGGTCAAAAATATAGAATCTTATTTTATAATGCTATATGATCACTTTCTTTCAGGTCTTGAATTCTTTGGGGAAGGTGGCAAAGAAAGACATCTGGATCCATGAACCTGACTCAGTGGTATGATTGATGGCCCCTTCTCCATAGACCAGTGTTACTGTTACATGCCACCCAGTCGGATCCAACTCATAGTGACCTTATGTACAACAGAACAAAAAACACTGCTCAGTCCAGCGCCAGCCTCACAGTTGTTTCCATGTTTGAGCCTATTGTTGCAGCCATGGTGTCAATCCATGTCATTAAAGGCCTCCCTCTTTTTCACTACCTCTCTACTTTACTAAACATAATATCCTCCTCTATGGGTTGGTCTCTGCTGGTGACATGTCCATAGTATGCAAGACAAAGTTTCACCATGCTTGCATTTAAGGAGCACTCTGGCCATACATCTTCCAAGACACATCAGTTTATCCTTTTAGCCGTCCAAGGTACTTTCAATATTCTTCAGCACCACAATTCACATGCATTGATTCTTCTTTGGTCTTCCTTGTTCAGTTTCCAGCTTTCACATGTATATGAGGCAATTGAAAAGACCACGGCTTGGGTCAAGTGCACTGTAGTCCTCAAAGTGACGTCCTTGCTTAAACCAGTAGCCACATATAAAACTCCTATTTCATATCTCTTCTGCCTGCTTGTGATTTAACTATAAGCCCAGCTATGCAGGGGATATCCCTTTGCATATTTCTACAGATGTTTCAGTCCTCCTTGTCGATGCAGGAGATTTCTACTAATTCAATGTTTACTCCCCTAGGATGTACCATCTGTGGAAATCACTCATTCCTTCTGGGAAAGGAACCTACCATCTGTGAGTGGCTTACTGAAGTTCATTGGGTTTTCAGCATCAGTAACTGCCATGTGGATTGTGATAAACAAGTGCAAGATGCTACACAGACCCTAAAGAATTAACTTCATGCTTTCTGCTGCTTTTTCACTGGCATAATCAAATGGAAAATCAAGAGCTGCTCATTGGTCCATCTTTAAATGCCCTAGATTTAATCCATCCGTTTAGTTTCCATCCATGTTAAAGTAAAATCAGCCCAAAGAATCACCTAACTCTTTTCAGTAAGACCAAGTTACATCTTGCATGCCTGTGTGGAATAACCTGTGTTGATTGATCGAATAAAACCTTTCAGCATCGCTCCAATTCCTGAAGTTAAAGTGTTCTGTTTTTTCTCTGTCAATATAGAATACCTAATGATTTCAGAAATAAAGCATTGAGCTTTTTGTCTATAGCGATTGAATAGGTTTAAAGGCCCAGACTGTGAGTGTTTTTCTAATCCTTAGGAAATGGTGTGAAGTGCAAAAGTACAGAGCTGGGAGGCTGAGAGCTTGCTGGGTTGAACACACCCCACTTTGAACCTGGGAATGGTACATAAGAACTTGTGGGTTTGGGGGTGTCACCCTCAAGCCACAGTAGGAGGACATCTTGTGGGCCTTGGGAATCTCCTGACCACTTATAATTCCTGTAAATTTTCTAAACATCCTGTGTTAGAATCGGCTTATTTGTATGCTTTTCAAAGGAAAGAATGTTTACCACGATAGAATGCTTAAATTGCCTTGCTGTGTCTTTTAAGTAGCTCCCCAGGTGAGCAGACTAAAATAGTGGCAGGACTGTCCCCCCAGGAGACCTCTCTGACTAGGGTCTGCATGGGACACTGCAGGGCCATATTCTCTTTATGGCTAGACATCAGTTCCCTCATTTTCAATTGCAACATTCTACACCCATTGTAATAGGGTTCTTTTTTTTATTCCTGGTAGACCTTAGTTATCTAAAGGCTCCTTGTGACATTTTCATTTCTTTTTTTTTTTCTCCTTGTGGATTTTGTTCCCCTCGTTTTTTCCAGTGGTCATAGTAGAAGTGGGCAGATATTTCACATGTCATTGAGAAAATATTAACATACCAATTTCTTCTCTCAAGTACTAAAGCACACATGAGACATTTCTGATGGTTATTTGTTAACATGATCAATTTCAGAAAGGAAATTAGGGTGCTGTGTTTTAATTTGTCTTATTCTCTGTCCTATATAATCCATCCCATCCAAATGTTTCACCCACAACGTTTTCCAGTAGTGTAAATGTCTGGAAAGTATCAACACAGATGTGACCAAACAAAGCAGTTGAAAAGGTTCAGTAGATTTGGGTACACATGGTATATATGCAATAATACCTTATCCTTCATTGTTGATGAATGAGGCATTTCATTTTAAATGCAATTTCTAGATAACTGAAGTTTACTCTTTGCTGTGCTCAGAATTTTAAATAAAAATTTTAATGGTAATATTTCCACACATTATTAAATATACTATATTCATATTCATCTTTATTATTCAGGTTAATCATTATGTGCCTCAATTATTTTATACTTTTATCATAGAGAGAGACCATTGTATTTGCACCTGAACTAAATTTCCCCAAATTATTATGAGTGATGAGCCTACTGCTGCTTCTACGTTTCCCTTTTCTAGTATTTTATTTCATATCCATTATCCTCTAATACCTCCACCTAATTTCCTATTTTTGTTTAATGGAAATTAATGATTGCCAGATGAAACCGTTCAACCAAGTTTAGTGCTTTATTAACTTTATCATAAGTCTGAAATTAAGCCACTAGACTTTGGTAAAAGGACTTAAGGTCTACCAAGGTACTGTCTCTCCTTAAGAGCAAAGAGCAGGGTTTTTCGCTAACATAGGGATTTGAGTAATATCTTAGGCACACTCCATCCAGTACATGCATTGCTGTATATTATCAAAGTGCTGTGAGTAACATTCCTAATCTGTTTCAGTTATTTCTATTCACTTACTGATTAACTCAGTCCTGACACACCTTCAGAAAAATGCTGATTTAAACTTCTGAATTACTAACAGGTTTAACAGTAATCTGTTTGTTAACATATCTAAGTCTTAAAGGAACTTAACAGTGATTTACTGTCCTCGCAAACTTAGGAAATCAATCTATCCTAATTAGATCAGTCCTGCTAAGCTACAGATTTGGTATCAAAAGTAAGGCCAGTCCAGATGGGTCTATCTAGATATGAAATTGGAATGGAGAACTCCCGTCATACGTGCTTTTTTCCAATGTGAAAATACCAGAGAAACCGAAGTCTGCCTAACAAACTAACAGGATGCGGTCTGTTAAGACATCCACTTCACAGTTCTGGAAGTTGAATGTGCCACCTTCCACAGTAAAACAAATCTTAGAATTACTTTTTGGGGTCATAACAGTTATGCTCCTACATAAAAGAAAAATACTGAAGGATTGTGAGCCATATTTTTTTTATTGTGAACTTGGTGCCCAATGGTCTAAGTCTGAGATGTGCCCCAGTGTTACATGTAGGAGTGTACATGTGTGTGTGGTTTGCCATTGACGTTCAGATTCTGCTTTCATGGGCCTGTTTTGTTTTTAATAAAGTATACTACCACCCAGCTTCATCCTTAACTGTTCAGTGAATGGTCAGAAATTTAATTGGCATTTTCCATGGAGGATAGGCTTCCAAGTCTGGTCTGATTCTCACATGTTGCCATAGTTTCCAGGGAAGTAGTTCAATGGTAAAATACTGTCATCTGCCTAGATAGGCAGAAGATCTAGATTTTATCAGGTTTTCCCACCTAAGTAGCATTGACACCTTGAGCAAATAAGTTTGGTTCTCTGCCTCATCTTCTCCAACTGGAAGAAGAATGGGTTGCAATAAGTAACATCTAAGGATTCTCTTCATGGCAGCATTGAAGTGCTTTGTGAATTTTGGTGCCAGTGCTCTTTTTGCCTATTGGGATAGCACGATAGCAAACTCAACCTTTATGTATTCTGGTTAAGTCCTTGACTTGGGTGGCGTTCTTTGGAAGCAGACTCTGAGATGCAGAGCCTGGACAGAAGGTTTACTGGGAGAAACGCTTAGGAAATAGACCTAAGACAGTAGGTAAGGAAGGAAGGTAGAAAAGCCGACTTCTGATACAGTTAGAGCTAAAGCTTCAGTTGATCCTAATGGGGAGCTGGAAGCGACCTTTAGAGTCGTCCTCCTTTGAGGCAAAGAGCTATGCTACCTGGGTCCTTTCACTAGTCATCCCCTAAGAATCCCATCCCGTGACGGAGCAGGTCCCTATGACCAAAGGCAGTTCTTAGTGAGGAGTGGCAAGTGTAAACTGAGACCAGAAATACGGACTGGGGAATCTAGGGCAGGCACCAACCACAGTAGCCACTCTACTTAGGGAAATGGAAAGTCACTTTGTCAAATAAAGACCTTGTGAACTTTGCTTGTACAGATGGGGTGGAACCATCCCTGAACCTGTCCCTATGGGGTAAGGAAGCTATTTTTAAAAGTTTGCATTTCTGCATTGCATATAGGAGAAAAATCATAATTGGAAGGCATCCTGGAAAAATTCAACTTCCCGCTTAATGAAAACATGCCTTCTCCAGGTACCTAAATGTGAATATCAACACAGGTGGGAGTAGTGGGGACTTTGGCTGACCTGCCTAGCATCTGCCTATCTTAAATGCATTTACAGTTTAAAGCATTTTAAAAATTACTGACCAAAACACATTCGAAGGCTTTGTTCACATGCACGGGTTGTTTTCAAGCCCTGAGAAATAAATGCTAGATTTGATTTTACATCACTTAAATGTCAATTTCTTTTTGAACACCTTTGATTTTTTTCCCTGAGAAATGAGCACCAAGATTAGCAATCATTTTGTAAAATTATCTGGAGCTGGTAAGGCCTGGTTTGGAGAGGGCAGAAAGACAGGTTATAAAGCTCTCAGACTAGAGTGCTCCTTAACAACACCACCTCCAAGGTCTATCACAGAGCCTGCATTATCTCCTGCAATATAGATATGATTGAGAGTAACACCCAACTATTGGGAAAAAACCATGCACATGGTGGTAAGATAAAATTGCTGTTCTGATAGCATTTAATGTTTGCTGACTATGATATAATTCCAGTCAACAAATCATAAGCATTGAGTTGATTAAGTATTTTAACTATATACTTAATTCACTTGACACTGGGTGGTGGTAAAGATGCTAAGTAGACCCATTAGCCTACATGAGCTTGCTAAGACTGGAGGGACAGGGGAGAAATCAAGGACTTAACAAGAGCATTGAGCTGCTAACTGCAAGTTTGGTAGATGAGAGTCATCACTTACTCCATGGGAGAAAGATGTCAGAAACAAACCGATGATGGTGGGTTTGGATTTGTGGTTTTCACTATCAGTTCAGAGCTCAGAGCTTAGTCCCCTTCCTTTACAAGGGCCATTTCCTTCACAGAGTTTAAAGTCAGGTCCCAGTGACAATTGGTGTGAACAAGGTTTCTGCAGGTAGTTTGGGAACTTGCCGTTCCTTCAAGCAAGATCTCATAAGTATTTAAGACGTATAATGTTTATTATTGCTTTATATTCCTTAATCACACCTCAATGGGCAGCCTGTTTTCCTACTAATGAGCCTCGGGTATTTTTTTTTCAAGAACTCCCAAAATAAAATGGATAGACCCCCCAAGGGTAAAATGGCAGCGGGAGGGCAGGGGTGTGGGTGTGTGGTGAGAAAGGGTGGAATCAAGAAAAAGAGGTGGGCATGGGAGGGCTGCTTAAAGGTCATCAGCTTGGCACCACCAAAGTGAGCACGGTGGCATTTACTCTTTACACGCCCCAAAATGAACACTGGAGGAGCCATGGGAATGCATCTGGTTAGGCTGCTAAACATAAGATGAAGCTGCTCCCTAAAGGATTACAGCCTCAGAAACCGGAGAGAGCAATTCTACCCTGCCTACTCGGATTGCTTTGAGATGTCACCGACTGGATGGCAGTGGGTCAAAATCCACTAGAGGAGCCACAGTTACACAGTGATTCAACTTCAGCTTCTAACCAAACATTGGCAGTTGAACCCCACCAGCTCTTTCATGAGGAAAAAAGATGTGACAGTTTGCTTCTGTAAAGTGTGACCCAGGCCTATGCGTGTATAATTGACTTTTCTCAAGAGTGCTTTAAACACTACATCATTGGCTAAATTAATGGCACTATCAGTATAATGCACCATAGGGATGATTTATAAAGTGCCCTGTCATAAAATGGTGATGGTGCGAAAGTGAACCAGAGACATACATAAATCAGAGATATATGAATGGATTGGGGGCTCACACTTAATTCCATTCCCAATCTAAGAACAATGAATTCTTATGACACGGCCCTGCTGATACTCACCCTCACGCAGATATAGGTGCTACAATAAAGTGTGGTAAGGAGCCCAGATGATGCCCAGTTTCCAGAAAGAATAGTGTTTGGAGACTTTAAGGCCTGTCTTTTTAAAAAGTAGCCATTTGAGTGATGTGTCACCTAAAGCCACCAAGAAGAAGCACACCACCTTGTATAATCCAAGGGTGGTAAATAATAAAATCCAAAGAAGGTAACAGTATCAAAACACCCAGTTTGCAGATGGCTATGGATGACAATGGAAGCTCAAACCCCACTTGCAGGGTCCCCGCATGTATAAACCTCCAATTAATCCTTTCTGGCCATAGTCCAGGGATATGAATAATCTTGCTATCAGACAGAGAGCATTGTAAAATTCATCATGGCAGTTGTCATTAGGTTAAAATGTAACCCCTTATCATTTAATCTCCCTTTTGAACTTTTTTAAAATCTCCCCCCATTTTTAATATGTTCTGCTTTCAAATAAGGTTTTTTCTTTGTTTTGATGGTTGTTTTGTCTGTGTTATGTATTATTTTCTGCATATGAAATCCAGGATAGGTAAAGAGAGAGAGTAATAATTACCTCGAGGGGAGGTTGGGAAAGGGGGCAGAATGGGGAGCTAGCAACAATGAATGCCAGAGAAAATGTTCTGAAATTGATTGTGGAGAAGGTTGCACAACTCTTCTTAATATGATTGAACTATTAAATTGTATGATATGTAAATTATATACCAATGACTATTTAAAAACATATTTACAATCTTGGAAGCCCTCTGGGGCAGTTCTGCTATGACCTCTAGGGTTGCTATGAATCAGAATTTATTCAATGGCAGTGGATTTAAGCAACCACTCTGTGACTTCGTTATAAAGTTGGGAAAAAATAAGATAGAACATGGAAATATTTTAGCATAATAAACTCTCCCTCTTTCTATTCCAGTGTCTATGGAGTTAGTTCAAGTCATGGCAACCCCACACGTGTCAGACTAGAACTATGCTTCATAGGATTGTCAATGGCTGATTTTTCAGAAGTACGTTACCAGGCCTTTCTTCCAAAGTGCCTCTGGGTGGATTTGAATTTCCAATCGTTTGGTTAGCAACTGAGAATTTTAACAGTTTGAAACACCCACTGTTAGCTATTATCTATCAATCTTTTAGAATAGAAGCCACTATAAGGTGACCACACATCTCGCTTTTGGCGGGACAGTCCCGATTTTTAACAATTTTTCCCTCGTGTTTTAAAAAAGTCCTGATTTTTGGAAAGAATGCATGACAAGCTAGGGTATATGGTTTTTGGCTGCCATGTGGCTATTTCTCCAGGATATGAATTTTATCAATGGTGTCCCACTTTACCAATGTTAAAATCTGGTCACCTTACAGTAGAAAGCATTTTTTAAATTTTGTGAGCATTTGTGCACTTTCAATTCCTTACAGCGATTCAATTCATTTAGCGAGTCTCTCCTGTGTGCTCCATAGCCAGCTTGCTGTGATTTGACAGTGAACAACAGACTGCACACCCTTGTGACTTACTCAGTCTATGGCAGATGGCTAAGCGATGCATTGATTGTGGCTGTGGTCAACGCTATTAAAGCCGAGCATAGGATTCCGTGAGCACAGGGTAAAACAAGATTCCTCGAATTTGGCCTCAAGCTTCCATAAACACCAATGTGTGTCAAGACGACCGCATAGGGCAGAGAAAGGAAGGAAAAGAGATGGCTGAATGGTTCAAAACAAAAACACAGATATCATCAGTTACTGCTGAATGCTAGGTTCCTTTTGTCGGCTGATCATTGTTAACCCCACCAGGCTTTTCTGGTCCTTTGGCTAGCGAGGCCTGCTCTTCCTTGGAGATCTTTATCAGATGTGACTCCTCACCTCCCAGTCTCCTTTGCTGGGAGGCTGCCTACATTTATTTTAAAAGAGTGCCATCTTCTGGCCAAATACTGTTGTTTCCTTCCAATGTCAATCCTAAAGTAACTTTGGGAGAAGGAACCCTCATGGCGTAGCGGTGGCACATTAGGCTGCTAACCACAAGGTCAGCAGTGTGAAGCCACCAGCCACTCCGTGGGAGAAAGATGAGACTGCTAGTCCATATCTCAGAAACCCTGTCCTGTCCTACAGGTCACTATGAGTTGGGATCCACTCGGTGGCAGTGAGTTTGGAGTTTGGGGCCTGCTTAGGGAAAGGAACAGGCACCAACTTCATCCAGAAAATTCTGTGCTCCCTTACTTTCTTTCCAATTGTGCCTGAGCTCAAAAATATTAGAATCTAAAACCGTAGCCTTTATTCTCTCCTTATCACCCAGGAAGGTTCTTTGTTAGAATGAGTTGCTTCTGTGGTCTGTTGTGTCTATCTTATAATAAGTAAAAAGGAAAACTGATAGAACATAACTTCATAAACCTACTTAGCCTACCACTTCATTTTCAGAAAAACAAACAACAAACTACTCGTCACCTTCCTGGTAATTAAAGATAAAGTCTAAGTATCTGTTTTTGGACCATCCTCCACTAATCATTCCTGTGCCCCTACCCCCACCCTCGAGGGTGGTATGGCCTACTTTGGAAGCCCTGTGATGCAAGCTGAGAGAGGTGGAATTGGATTTACTTTACATAGAGGGGAAATGTCAGGAAAGGGGGCCTTGGGTGAGGAAGAGAAAGTTTCACAAAGTTGGTTTGGAGCTGTGGCATGCAATAGAAGGAATTTTCAAATGCTTCCTTCACAACCCCGGGAGACAGAAAGTAGGGAGGGTTCTTAGGAAGTCTACTAAAGGATTGTGTGGCATTATAAAGATCCCCATTTGTTTCCTAAGGCTAATTGTAACAAAACACCACAAACTGCGTGGCTTATAAGAACACAAATGTATTGTCTCAGAGTTGCAAATGCTGAGAGTCCAAAATCAGGGTGTCGACTAGGTTCTTTGCTAGGTTCTGAGAGACAATCTCCTAGCTTCTGGTAGCTCCACACATCCCTGGCTTACAGCTGCACCATCACATACAACATCCTCTGTATGTGGATCCCTTCTCTTTTATAGGGTACCACTCTGATTGGGTTAGGACACACCCTACTCCACTATGATCTCATGTTAACTGGTATTATCTTCAAAGACTCCATTTCCAAACCAGGTCACATTTCACAAGGTCAGGGATTGGCACAATCTTCTGGGGAGACATATATCAATCTATAATATGATTTTTCAAGTTTGGGCCATAAAACCTGTGTTTCTTTTAGACACTGTACTTGGGCAACCTTGTTGCTCTTGTGAGCTGCCAGTGAATGAGACACACCACCCCCAACCCAATTTATGGTAAGGGCAAGTACAATGGTACAAAATGCTGCTTAATCCTATGCTGTCCCACGATCAGGCCATAGTGAAACATAGGGTGTTCATTGGCTGATCACCGGACCTTTCTTCCAAGTGTGTCTTAGTTTAGATGCTTCACTGATACCTGCTCACATCACAGGGACACATAAGCATCCGTTGATAGCTGTGTATGTGGGACATTGGCCAGGGATCAAACATGGGCTTCTCATATCAAAGCCTCATCGGGTCACCTTAGAGCACTCCAAAGTAGCCTAGGTTATTCTGGAATGTACAAATGTGGGGGATGGGGGGAAATATAGCCCATAGTGCCAGACATCTTGAATTATACCCAAGACTCCTGTAGCTTCGTTTATGGGATTTCCATGAAACTACACAGAAGAAGTTTTAGCAACTCTTCCCTGAAAATGTCAACAGGCGAACTCTGCACTGTCGGGCTGGATAGACACTAAAGACATGTGGAAGGGAATGCAATTTAATTTATGAAAGTGCGCAAAGGATGTGTGCTTCCCCATTGTGTGTATGCAGCAGGTCATTGTATCCGCATCAGTCAGAACACATGAAAGGTACAGAAGTGGAGCCCCTACCTGGCCCCGCCGGGCTGCCAGTGTTAGCTGGGTCTTGCATTTGGACTGTGCAGAAGCAAACCAGGCTGTGCTTCCCAAAGGCCAGTTCACTAGGAAGTGGGAGGAATTCACAGAGGCAAAAGGGACAAGTTCAAGCTGTGCAAAAGGTATTCGCAAATATTAAAATAAAACAAAAACCTGAGCTCCAGGAATTGACAAAAACCCCATTGAGATGTTTCGACAACTGAAGGTAAGGTTGGAAATGCTCACTCCTCTATACCAAGACACTTGGCTAACGAATTGGAAGAGGTCCATATTTATGCCCTTTTAAAAGAAAGGTGACCCAACAGAATGCAAACATTATACAAAAATATCATTAAATGTTTGCTGAAGATAATGTTTGAAAATGGTTACAGCAATACATTGACAGGGAACTGCCAGGTATGTAGCAGAATACAGGAAAAGATGTGGAATGAAGAATATCATTGCTGGTGTCCGGTGGATCTTTGGTTGAAAGCAGAGAATACAAGAAATATGTTTACTGTGTTTAATTGTCTACACAAAGGCATTCGACTGTGTGGATCATAGCAAATTATGGAGAGCATTGAGAAAAATGAGAAATACAAACCACCGAATTGTGCTCATGTGAAGCCTGTAAATGGACTGAGAGAAAGTTGTTTTCATAGATTTAGAACATGGTCCTGCATGACTTGAACTTAGGAAAGGTGTGTGTCAAGGTTGTATCATATAATCATATTTATTCAGTCTGTGTGCTGAGCCCGTAATCCAAGAAACAGATGATATGAGGAAGAATGCAGCATCAGGACTGATTAACAGCCTGGGATATTCAGATAACACAACTTTGCTTGCTGAAAGCAAAGAAGGCTTGAAGCACACACTGATGATCAAAGCCGACAGCCTTCAGCGTAGACTACAACTCAAAGTAAAGCATACAAACTCCTCACAACTGGACCAGTAAGCCACACCATAATACATGGAGAAAAGATTGAAGTTGTCAAGGATTTTATTCTACTTTGACCCACAGTCAATGCCCGTGGAAGCAGTAGTCAAGAAATCAAGCATGCAGTATTGGTCAATCTGCTGCAAAATACCTCTAAAATATTCAAAAGTAAAAATGTCACTTTTAGGACTAAAGTGTGCCTGACCCATGCCATGATGCTTTTAATTACTCATATTGCAAAGGCTGGACAAAAGGAATAAGGTAGACAAAAGAAGAACTGATGTCTTTGAATTATTGTATGAGGGAAGAATATAAAATATCCCATGGGTTGCCAAAAGAAAGAGTTGGGCTGCTAACCACAAGGTCAGCAGTTCGAACTCACCAGCTGCTCGGAGGGAGATAAACGAGACTATCTGTTCCCATATGGATTTACAACTTTTACTTATAGGGTCTCTCTGAGTCAGAATCAACTCGAAAAGGATAGGATGGGGGGCAAAAGACTGAACAAGTCTGTGTTGGAAAAAGGACGTCCAAATGCTCCTTAGACATGAGGATGGTGAGACCTCAACTGCTGGACATTGGCTATGTTATCAGGAGGGGCCCATCCCCGGAGTAGGACCTCATGCTTGCTAAAAGGATCACAGAAAAAGAGGAAGACCATCAACAAGGTGAACTGATACAGTGGCTGCAACAATGGGCTTTATGAGTCATCACTGACTGGAAAGCACCAAACAGCAAGAGCAAAAAGGAAGGAAGGAAGGCAGACCCTCTTCTCTCACAAGGAGCCTGGCCACCTTTGCTATGCCAACCATTTCTGTTTTCTTTTTTAAACATTTTATTAGGGGCTCATACAACTGTTATTGCAATCCATATACACATCAATTGTGTAAAGCGCATTTGTACATCATTCTCAAAAC
>NW_022103916.1:9841236-9858261 GCF_000313985.2 Echinops telfairi | reverse complement strand
GAGTCATGGTAGTGGGAGCGGGGAGGAAACCTTTAGGAACTCGAGGAAGGTTGTATTTCTCATCATTGTTACATCGCACCCTGACTGGCTCATGCGGAGGGAGTTCTTCTCTGTGCTTTCGGATCATCATGAGCCAGAATCGACTGGATGATGGCTGTGGGTTTGGTTTGGAACGAATCACATCTGCACAATTCCCTTTGCCATATGTTATGGATGGAATTGTGTTCCCCCCAAATGTGCTGGAATTCTAACTCCTAGACTTCTGAATAAAATCCTATTTGCTCCCCCCAAATGAGGAGCTGATACCAGGGGCTCAAGTGGAAGGCAAATGTTTTGAGAGCGATGATGGCGGCAGGTGTGCAGATGTGCTTGACACAATGGATGGATGTATGGATTGTGATAAGCGTTGTACAGGCCCCCAATAAAATGATTTTAAAAATAATTTTTAAAAAGGAAGACAAAAAAATCCTATTTGCAAATAGGGGTTTCTTTGTTATGTTTATTAGGCCACCTTAATGTAGGGTATTCCCTGCATTTAGTCACCTGAGTTATAATGAGCGGATTGAAACAGAAGTATCTATTTTTACTGATATTTTATATTTTGTGAGAATATATTTCCTAGAACAAGTTGCCAAGCTTTTAAACTTGTTTCTGCATTACTTTGTGTCCCTGAGTGGTGCAAATGGTTAATGCACTCAGTTGCTGGCCCCAAGGTTAGTGATTGAATCCATCCAGAGGTGCCTTGGAAGAAAGATCTGGTAATATATTTCTGGAAAAATGACTCATTGAAAATTATCTGAAGCATTATTCTACTCTGATATACATGGGGTCAGTATGAGTCACAATAATCCTGATGGCAACTATGTACTTCAAGGACAAGAGTTTATGTTTGTTTCAATTGTTACACTTTACAAAGAACTTATGCCTACGATGAAAAATACAACTTTCCTCTAGTTCCTAAATGCTTCCTCCCCGCCCCTAATATCATGATCTGAATTTTACCTTGCAAGTCTGGCTAGACCAGAGGATGTGCACTAGTACAGATAGGAACTGGAAACACATCCAGGGCGAATGATCCCTTCAGGACCAGTGGTGTGAGTGGCGATACTGGGAGGATAGAGGGAGAGTGGGTTGGAAAGAGGGAACCGATGACAAGGATCTACATGTGACCTCCTCCCTGGGGGATGGACAACAGAAAAGTGGGTGAAGGGAGACATTGGACAGGGCAAGATATGACAAAATAATAATTTATAAATGATCAAGGGCTCATGAGGGAGGGGGGAGCGGAAAGGGAGGGGAAAAATGAGGAGCTGTTGCCAGGGGCTTAAGTGGAGAGCAAATGTTTTGAGAATGATGAGGGCAATGAATGTACAAATGTGCTTTATACAATTGATGTATGTATGGATTGTGATAAGAGTTGTATGAGCCCCTAATAAAATGATTTAAAAAAAAAGATAACGGACCAGGGCTCAAATAGAAAGCAAATGTTTTGAGAATAATGTTGGCAATAAATGTACAAATATGCTTGACACAATGGATGTATGTATGGATTGTGATAAGAATTGTACGAGTCCCCAATAAAATGATTTAAAGGGGAAAAACAAAAAACAAAGAACTTATGCCTAACTATACATTCGGATATATTAGCATATAATAAAAATAGGCTTTGTTAAGTCACCCTCCTTTATTTGCAAAGTAGCAGAGGATACATGTTTAAAGCTTCAGGTTTCTGGAGTTGACTAGGTTTGGGCTTGAATCTTGGCATCTAGTGTTGAGTATCTCATTTATTTAATGGAGTACTCGTGTTCTAGGGAATTAATTGCCACAGGCACTAGTTTCCAAAGATCTGCCATGGCCTCTAACCCAGGGCAGACCTTTGCCTTATGCAAGCCCCTGCCCTGGAGCTCAGGCAAGATCCTCAGTATTGACAAAATAAACCATTAGCCTCAGTGATCAAAGCATTTTCAGGAAAAAGTGTGGACTTCACACACGAGTGCCCAGCCATCCTTAACCTTGATGATGGCAACAAGTCTAGGGGCCTTAGAGGATTGGCAGAGGGTAGCAATCAGAAATCTGGAGCACGGAACGCTTTCAGGCTCAAGCCAGAGAGTTTCCACCACTCCCCCCAGGAGCAGTAGCTGGGCCACCCGTGGAATTCCAGGGAGTTGATAATGATGTTTACTGGGCATGAAGGGCCCTTTGTCCTGAAGGAGACCAAACTTTGTGGTCTGCTCTGGGCACTACGACTACCTGGTTCTTCCTCGCAGCTCCCTTTAGGACAGAAATATGATTGGAGCCAATTTTCTACTCCATGGCTGAATCAGATGCTTTATACCACTGCTGAGGGTGGGGCCTCCACAGAATCTTGACCAAATCACCTGCCAATCTCACCTGCCCACCCACCTGGATCACCTTATCATCCTGGGCATCCTATGTGAATGGCACTGTGAAGAAGAACCTCGCTAGACCCATCTGACGGTGCTTTTCTGGGCTCTCGGAAGAAGACAACGATGAAGCTGAGTGGTCAAAGACAGTGGGGTCAATAGGGTTGCGGTCCCTCTGTGCAGTGACTCATAGTGTCACTTCCCCATCACAGGGCCCTCGGTGCGTACCAAATCAGACTGAATCCTTAGTAACATTTCTTATCAATTTTAATAAGTATGTGATCAATCAAGTTGTACAGTGATTAAGTGATGCTTCTTAAATAGATGAATACTAATAAAATGGTTTTGTACAAACTAGAGTGAATTACAAAAGGATCAGTTACAACATTATTAGTAACTGAGCTGAAGCTTTAACATTTTTTCTCCTTTTCCTTTAATTATTACTTCACTCTAAAAAAAGATAATTGATGGAGGTTCTCAAACACTAAATATCATAATACTGTAACAGGGCACATGCCAATTTGACAAAATCATCAACTATAAAAGCACCACTAGCAATGAACATAATAGTGTATGCTTGTAGTGTTCACAGACAAAATCATATGATTTGAAAGGTCATTGTAATTGGGTAATAATGACAGCTTTGATTCGAATGCTTTAGCATTGTCGCTATATTGATACCTGTAAGCTGTGCTTATAAAAGCACTTTATTGTTATAACTGAGTGTATATATATATGTATTATATATATTTATATATATATATATTTATATATATATATTTTTAAAATAACGAGTGTCTTCTGAAACACGTCACAATTTTATCGACAGTCATTTTGGTGTTACACCCTCTGACCGTGTCCTCCAGCGCTATCCGTATCTCATGCTCCCTCCTGGTGATGCCCCTGGTAGAAGACCACATGTAGAAATTCTCCAGGTTGACAACAGGGCAGGGATGCAAGGCAGAGAGACTAGCACTGCTGACAGGCGCAAATCACTAAGGAAGCATCCGATGGTGGAGAAAAGGGCAAGAGAACTTAACACAGTCTTTTCCACACCTATTTTTCTTTCATTTCTCTCACACATTCCCTTTTATAGATCTCTTCAAATAGAACAAATCATAAAAGATATCTGTTTGGCATCCCCCCACTGTAATCCATGAATCCCTGGACACACTTGGGATCTTCTCTCTCTCAGGAAGATTTTGAAAGAGCAGGAGGTTTCTGAATGACAGCACAACACAAGAACAAGGAAAGACACGAGGAAAGGTTGGCAGGGAGAAGGTGAGCAGAAAAAGGGATCCAGCAGGTGAGGGTAAAAGGGAAATCAAGGACTCTCCCAACATCCTGGAATTACAATATGCTCTTTTCCAGAACTCCATCCTCACAGTAGACTGTATTCTTGCACTGACCACACCTTGATCAGCTTATTCAAACTTGAATTAGACATATTCAGAATCCACTTGGTAAGCCGAATGTGAATTTTGAGAGACCGCAGTCCAAGAGGTTTTCTGATTTATGTTCCAGTTGTTGCTAGGTGTCACTGAGTCCTTGTAAATTCATAGCTACTCTATGTGACAGACAAAAACAACAACAACGGGGTTTCTAGTCTCTACTTGTTATGGGGCAGACCTTTTTCTCATGGAGGTAGGTTTAAATCACTCGCTTTTCGTCAACAGCCAGGGCCTTAACTGTTGCGCTACTAGACCTCCTTCATGTTACAGACACTGTGACAAAATGAAATACACACATGTTTTGCCTTGTTGGAGTCCCTTAGCACTAGGTTGCCAGCTTTCCCCATGACTAGCTTCCCCCCCCACACACACATTGCCCTCCATTCACTTGCTAGTCACCCACTCACTGTCTTAGTTATGCAGTCTGCTATAACAGAAGTACTGTGTGTGGATGGTCTTAACAAACAAATGTATTAATAAGCTCACAGTTTAGGACACTAGAAGCCCAAATTCAGGTTTACAGTTATAGGAGAAGTCTTTCTTTCTCTTTTGGCCCTGGAAGAAGGTTCTTATCTCCATTTAACATCTGTGATGTAGGTCATACCCCAGGGAAACATCATGATTAATGATTATACCATTATGCAACCGCCAAATTACATAATCATAAAATTGCTGAATAAGTGAGAAACATGCTCCAGTCAAAGTGACACATATTTGGGGAGACACAATTCAACTCATCACACCTTACATACATCTCTTTTGGCACAAGGCTGGATTTCTAAAATTTGCCTTGTTAATTTTAAATGTCTGTATGATTCTGGATGTTGCCTCAAATCCATTGGGAAATTGCAGACAATAAACCAATACAACAGCAGATTGTTTAATCAGGAATCTGAATGCCATAACTATACACTAGAAATAGTCTTAAAATACTTTTTAAATAATAGTTCATTTTTAACATCAATTACTAAACCAATGGAAATATTGTATTCATGTAAATTATAGTGAATTCTTGCCATGTAGTCATAGTAGTTTTTCTGAGTACATAAATGGTGATACATATTAGATAGGGTTTTCTTTGAGAGATCCCCAGCTGTCCATAATTGTGTGAGTACATTTCACATCTAATGTTTGGGTGTCTCCAGTCTCATCCTCAGACCTTTATCTATCTACACTGAACGCCATATCTCTCCAAATTATATTCTCAACCATAGCTTCTCCTCTGAACTCTGGAATGGTATAATCGACAGTCTACATTTGAATCAACATCTCCACTTGAATTTCCTAAGACATCTAATAGAGATCTCTGACTTAGACCATTACACTAGATGCCCATCCCAAGTCCCAGCCACCACAATTTATGAACTAGACATTTGCTATGGCCTCTTAACTAGTTTTCCCACTTCCATTCTAACTACACAAGAACCCACTATTCTCATCACATTGCATGTCATGGGTTGTATTTCCCAGGAAACAGACTCTCATATGAGACCTTCCATACAAGAAGCTTATTGAGGGAGGCCTTTGGGATCAACATCTGGTAGGGAGGGAGAGGGAAGCAAAGTTTGTCAGAGGATGAAAATGAACTCTGATACACTTGCAATAAAGGCTTCAACTGATCCTCTGGGGAACCTTGGGACTGGGGCATTCTTTTGTATCTTCTCATTACCAAGTCATTTGATGTGGGCTTTGCCTATGAAGGAGCATGTCCTTGGGCCCAAGGGTCTGCAGAAAGGGACACAGCTACAAGCTGTCAGCTTCCCGATTCCCAGTTCATAGAAGAATTAGTGCAACAGTTTTGAAGTGGGGATCTGGGCAGCGCAACACAGTATCCATGACAGAGTGTCTTTTGTAAACATTTGCCAGACTGTATGCTCTCTTAATAGAAACCATCGAAAAGCTTATAATAAACCCAAAGCTTTTTACCATGACCTAAGACTTCCCACATGATCTTGTCCCTGTCTAACTCTCAGAAGTAATGTCTTACCACCGATTGTCTGTTACTCTGGGCACACTGGCTCTCCGACTCTATTCCTTCACTGATTGGCTGAGATTCTTAAGTAAACACCTTTGTAGATTGGTGGTGGTGTGATTCACCTACTTACTCTGAAGTATAGTGGTGGAATAATGGCCCAGTAAAATCAAGATTATCTTAGGAAGAGAATGGAAGTGTGCATATTGAGTAAATATAATATACAACATTCTATCCTAACACTTGGGTCAAAAGACTATAGCCAATTCTGAGGGGGATGTCCTGTCTTTTTTAGAGCCTCTTCTGTGAATTGTGTTCCGCTATTACTCCTTTCTATGAGAAGTTTCATTCCCTTTATTTTCCTTTCCCTAAGCAGTGCCTGTGGCCTCGGGTGTCTAGAAGGAAAGAAGGGGACTCAAAGATGCAGGAGGGTGTTCCTGAAGTCATCACAAAAGTGCTCGCAATACATTGCTTAAGGATACAATATTTAATTCTTGGTTTCAACATTTCCAAAAGATTTTAGGGGAAAAAACTATTTTGAAAAAATGTATGTCCTCTTAAATGCTGCTTCTAGCATGTCGGAATACAAACTCTGAAGGGTCAACATTTCTAGTAAGCCTTGAGCTCCAAAGTAATGAAATGTCTTCCAAGTCAACTTTGGCCTGTGGACCAAAGGGCCTTTGGCAATGCTGAAAGAACAGGAGTAGAAGAGAGAAGTTCAGGTAGAGGTCAACCTGAGTCCAGAGAAGCGTGCTGCAGCATGAGGATAAGAGACTTATTGCCCAACCCAGTCCTCGCCCTTTCCTTTAAATAACTGTTCCCACGTTCACACAATAGAACGGTTAGCTCTCATATTCTATAGTCCAGGGAAGATTTGGGTATTGAAAGCTTTTTACAGCAGGATGATGAAATGAAAATATAATGTGATGAAATAGCCTACAGGTAAGAAAGTTAGATATGTCAATGTCAAGGGTAAAAGTTCAGTGCCAGTCAGCAATTTTTGCCTTGCAACTAAGTGGAGAAATGCAAGAAAATGAACTAAACCAGTGTTCAAGGAAGACATGGTTAAGGATTAGTGATGCAAAGAAAGGTGGAAGAAGAGGCCACGGTCTTCCGGGCTTGAAGCCAGGGCTAGAGTGTCATTAATCTGGAGTGCTTTGTGACTCGTCAGAAGAAATGACAAGACCAATCACATCAGAAAGTAGCAGCTCAGGGTAAACACGGGATAGATCAGTTATTTTAAATACAAGAGCTTGACTTCTAACAGTCACGGGCTGAAATGTCATTAGTATTGTTCCCCAAGGGAATTTTCCACTCAGACGAGCTTTTCTCAGGAGTTAGTAAAACAAACTCGCAGGAAACGAACAACAGAAACTCACAGCCATAATACGACTTGTCTGCATAGTTTCCTGGAGTCCAATGCATTTCAGATTATTTTATTTGGTTACAAAACTTACTGTTGAAAGACAAAGTGAGAAAAGTAGCCTGATGCTTTAAAACAGGACATATTTCTTCCCAGGAAGGAAAGGGGATGCTAACAGACTGACAGGCACGGGAGCAATTGTGAGGGGAAGGCCCAGGACTGGGCAGTGTTTCATTCCGTTGTGCAGAGTGAAGTTGTGGAGCAGAACGGACTCGATGACATCTAACAACTACAACAGACTGGCCCAGAGACAAGACCCTAGAGGGTGTGCAGTAATTACTGAGTGCCACAGGCAGAAGATTGGCTAAATGGAGCCAAGAGGATCTGGGTTTGAAAGTCAGAAGATAAGAAGGCAGGAGATGTTGGCAGAGGAAAGGGCTGTTTGATAGACATGTTCTTTTCATAGAAACATTCGGAGCAGTGAGTAACCAGGAGAAATCAGTCCCACTGTGGTGACAAGAGGGATCCCAGATGGACTACCCAACCCCCAAAACAAATTTGCAGCCATTGAGGCAATGCTGACACATGGCGACCCCTGTGGGTTTCTGAGACTGTAGCTGTTCACCAGAGTAGAAAGCCCAGTCTGTCTCCCTAGGAGCTGCTGGTGGTTTCGACCTGCCGACCCTGCAGATCACAGCCCAACGTGTAACTGACTACACAGCCAGGACTCCTGTACATGTTTGGCTACTAACCACAAAGTCAGCAGTTTGAAACCACCAGACATACCTCAGGATAAAAATGAGGTTTTATGTTCCTATAAAGATTTATAGCCCCAGAAACCCACAACAGCTGTTCTATTCGGTCCAACAGGGGCACAAGTCAGAACCGACTGGATGGCAGTGAGTTTGGTTGTTTGGTTTGGTAGTGCCAAGTTTTGTGGTGTCCTAGAACATTGATTATTGCTGTTGAGCTATCTCTTCAGAGGTTCAAGTAGCCTAGCAGCTGTTCTACTGTCACCCCCTGCAGGGCCGGGCATCATTCCCCCATTCTTGTGATGTGACCTGGCTCTAGCTGTGCCACAGAAGACTGGTGGCCAGACCAAATCATGGGCCACTGGCCAGTTATAGATGGCTGTCTTTGACTCAGGAATCAACCTTTTTCTAATAAGTTATAGTTAGGGTAAAAGGGTCACAAAACCTGGTGATCTGTGAACAAGGATGCAATTCTGATCACTTTTCCAAAGGGAACACCAGACATGATAAGCATTTTGTCATAGACGCCTCTCTGGTATGAGACTTCAATAAAAACCAGGATTTACACCAGTTGTGCAGCCTTGGAGAATCCAAAATGGAGCACACTCTTCAGAACTAAAAGGTCCAAGTGGCTACACATATGTAAATTGGATTCAACATTTGGGGGAGTCATATGGTGCTTCTCTCAACAGGACTCTTCTAGGTTGTATATTGTTCCCTGTATAGAGAATATCTCTTGGATAGTCAGTCCCATATCCACTTAGTTCATCTTTTTACTCCAGCTGTTGCCACAACAACCTGCTGTGCAAGTTACTTCCTCAGTAGCATTGACAGTCTCTTACGTTCTGCCTGTGACATCTCTGCTACCTCCACAATGGGAATGGAATCAGTCATAATGATACAGGGGGAAACCTGGACATGACAGGCTTTAACATTCGAGGGCAAACGTGGACCTACAGTGTATAAGCATTCTTCCCTTTGTTAGGCAGCCTCAGCAGCCTACAGCAGTGAGAAGTCTGACAGCACCTTGAGTTAACTTGCCCCTCTTCATTGTTTCATTCTTCCTAGACTCTCACATTCATGTCCCGCCCCCGATCACGTCCTCCAATAAATGACCTGCATAAATGCCATTGTCTGGGGCTCTGTGTTTCCGGAGGGACACAGGTTAAGACAATCATGCCTTCTAAACAAGACATCCCTTCTTTAGTCAAGTAGTTCCTATGATCCAGGAAACACGTCACCTTCTTTAACTTGATGGAATGCACATAAACTTTCAGTGGGCAACACAGATTCATTTTATTCTAAGTACTTTATAAGTATCCTTTCTCACCCCCAATATCTCTCTTCCCAAGTCGTCTGCATTTGTCCTTAGAATCCTGTATTTGGACTCCTGCAGTCGGAAGACCTCAGAAACAATTCGCCCATGACTTTCTGTTGTAAAAGTTGAAAGACTCAAAGCGTGGCAGTCCTGTGAGTGAGTCCCCACGCTAGAGCACCAAGCCCTGTTGTCCTTCTGAACCCATCCCACCCCATCTGATCCCTTGGTGAACAATCACCGAAAAAATTCTGTGAAGATGCTTGCTCCCTCTCCAGTTTGGTGAATTGAAGCCACCATGGGTGTGACTCAAAGCCTTGGTGGCACACTGACGCGGTGTTTAGTTACTATCTGAAAGCGAAAGGTCAGCCGTTCATTTTAGATTCCATTTTATAAAGAGTACAGCCTGGAAAATGTTATGGGACAGATCAACTCTGTCACAGATGGCTGCTACGTGTCCAAATGGACACGATGGCCCACAACAACAACAGGAGTACGGCTCAGCCAGGGAGATCGAGCTTTGCCAAGCCCCCACTGCTAGGGTGCAGCGCAGTTGAGAACTATGTCCATCTACTCAGGAAGGAAACTGAAGCCAATCAATTGTTCGTGAAAAGTCCGGTAGAATATCATCAAAATCACAATTGGTACCTTCACATTGAGGAGGAGGTGCAATAAAGCTGGCCCTCAGGAGAGTGCACAGAGTCATTTTGCTTACAAAGAGTGATGACTGCCCATCCGGACATCAACAGAAGATTACAGGAATTCATTTATTATGTGAGAATTGATGATGGCTTGGGCATTGTAGAAGACACAAAGGATGAAATGAGAAATAGAAAAGAATCTCTGTTTTAAGGACAGTTGCACCAGTGTGTTGAATGGGAATGTGAAGAAATTTATTTTTCTTCAAGTTCTTGAAGACAACTTTATTTTTGTCTTCTATTAAATTTGCTCAGTCGGGGGAGTTTACAACCCTGCTGTGTGTGAAAACTCTGGCATGTCTGAGACTTTACCAATAATTCTTAAAGAAGATAAATCCTGTAGTTTATTTAAGTCTCAGACCACAATCTTAATTCAGTGTTTGAATGTCTGATACTGTGCAATAGTCAAGTGTCTGAACTTGACTCAATTAGATCCTCCTCCTTTCATTTAGGGTCAGCTTCAGGGTCCTTACCAGGTGTATTCCAGGAACATGCCATTACCTTTCCATCTCCTTCTCTATTTCTATATCCTGTATTGCCATCTCCATCGCCTTCTCCGCCTTGCTTAGCATGCCCGTCACGGATTCTGGTACTTCATAAGTTGGATTTGGAAGAGGAGGAGAAAGGGGGCATGTCTTTGATCCCTCCTACTTGGTTGGGCCTGTTGTGAAATAGTTTATGAGAATTGACTTTCAATGTAGTTTTCCTTGTGATGTTTTTGGCTTTCTCCCCAGAGATTGTCAATCCTAGGACCTTCTGACTTTAGCATAACAGAGTTTTCCTCCTTTGCTAGCACAGTTTGCTATGGAGTCCGATTCTCTTGCCAGTGACCTCTGTGACAACTTTAATCCTCCACTCAAAGTCACCTTGAGTGGCCTCCAGAACTTTACATTCCTTGGAGGGGTGTCCAGTGCTCCAAAGGGTCTCCCTGAGCCCTCCTCTTTAGACTTCACATAAGACGGTTGCACTCCCTCCCTCCTATTTGGCAAGATTTGGACTTAAAGCAAAGAGCTCTTTTCACAAATATACTCCTTAAACAAAACCAAACAACAAAACGCAAAGCTCTCTACATTTTTAAACCCTTAAAAAAAGGTGAGGAGTTTCGACAAAGAAACTGGTTTTCTAGTCTTTTCTTCAAAGTTTTTCATTCTTGTTTACCTCCCGTTGGTAACTAATAAGTTCATATCTTGGCACCTCAGTCAAAAAATATCATTGACCTTGCTGTAAAATTTCAGTATCGTGTAGTTGAGTGCAGAAAGATACATCAATGCTTATATCCTTGGGAGAACACAGAAAAGAAGCGCAGTTGGAGGATGAGTGGTCTAGGAGACCCCTGGAGAAAGTAACGGCTTATCTTACTCTTAAGATGTGTGTGGAAATTAGTGTTGTGTAGTCTTTTGGGGAACACATTTTTTGAAAGGTGTTATTAGATTTGTGTTCCCTAAAATATGTAGTATAAACCCGAAACTCTTTGCCTGGAGTTAGAACCTCATTTGGGAATGGACGGTTTTATATTAATGAGACAGGATTAATATAGAGTATACGTTGAGTCCATCTTTTTTGAAATAAAAAAAGAAATTGAACAATCAAGCCCTGAATTCAGACTTCTAGCCTCCTAAACTATGAGCAAACAAATTTTTGTTGGTTAAAGTCATTCACTTTTGAAATTAGTTTTCTAGAAGCAGTAGATAATCAAGGAAAAGAAGATATTCAAGAAGATAAGTCTATACCAACATATTACTTTTTTAGAGATATTATAAAATCAAAATGACTGTAAAGTCTTAGTGTGCCCTTGTAAAATCAGAAACACTTTGATTACTCTTGGGGGGGGGTGTTAAATTTTTTCCACTTACTGAAAACTAATAAGCTCTGTTTTCTAAAAGAGAGTGTGAGGATGGTCATTTGTGGATTTAAAATAAATTCTGATAAAAACTGACCTCACGAGTTGAAAGGTATGAGTATTTTGAAGTGATGACCTAATTCTAAGAATTGGGTTTGCTCTGCTCATGTTCAAATAGGATTTATTGGACAGTGAAACTTAGTTTTAAATTGTTGAGTGGGTCTAGTAACTTTGTACTAGTAAGGAATCTGAAAGATCAGCTGCAATGTTCAACTTATCTTAAAAGTTAAACATATTGTCTATTAATATTTCGATTATTTTTGACAGTTTGGGGGAGGGAGTGAAAACAAGGAGTTATATCTTTTAGCATCCTTCCCAAATCAAAATAAGTTGTTTACCAAGTGTTCACACACACGTGGCCCATGATGGACCACACCACCAACACACTTGCATCATCTGGGTTTCAACAACTTTTGTTTTTTCAAATTATATGCTGTAAAGCCATATTTACATGCTTCATACGGGACCTTTATTTGATTTGCAAACGTGTTGAAGTCTTTATCCCAAGAGAAAAGAAAGGAGACATCTGGTGAATAAACTTTATTTTCAATTACTTACTGTGTACTGATCTTATATTAAGACATAAAAGAAGATATGAAAAGAAGGCGAGGCACGATTCCAAGGCTAAAAAATCAGATAGAGACACACTGCACAAAGGGAAACTCTTAAGGGCATACACTAAGTGGCATTGGATTATTTCAATACAAGTTAGTGCAAAGCAAACCAACATAAGGGGAGACCAGCAGTGACACCGCAGAAAGTAGAGGTGGGAGGTGGGGAAATACATCCTAGGAGATGGGACAAGCAATGGACCTGTGTTCTAGTCCCCAGTAGGTATATTGTATATCTTAGTCAAATAAGTTTCACCTCTCTTATCTTCAGGTCATTCAACTCTTAAAATGGAAAGTCATGGACTAGATAGCTTCTAAGGTATTCCAACTAGGCATCAATGAAGGGGACTTGGGAAGTTGAGGATATTACTGGTAAGAGAAAGGACCAGCCCAAAGCCAGAGGAAGGGAAAAAAAACAAATTGTTTGTGCACAGGGCAAGGTGTCTTCTGAACTGCAAAGATATTAAACAAGCCTATTAAACTACTGTCGTGATTTAAGAAGTAATAAACTTAGAAATAAGGACTCCTGGAGGCGCAGTGGGTAAAGCTCTCACTGCTAACCAAAGGGTAAGCAGCTGAACCTGACTCGCCTCTCCATGGGAGAATGGTGGGGCAATCTGCTTCTGTCAAGGTTTGTAGCCATTGAAACCCTATGGGACAGAAACCCGTGGACATGAAGTGATCCATGGAATTGAATAAACTTGTAGAAAGGGGAGACAGAAATGGTGCTAGATCTTAAAAGCCAGGCAAAAGATGATAGGGAACTCCGTGGAGAAAGAAACAACGAAACAACATGCTTCCTGTGGTCAGAGCTCTAAGTTATCTTTATGCACAACACAGAATTTAACAACAGTGTGTGACAACAGAGGCTCTTTCTCTTCAAAACCGTACAAATAGCCCCTTCTTGTGGGCCAGGAAGCAAAGGGCTGCTGCTGAACAGACAGTGGTCAATCCAATCAGTTTCAGCAGGCCTGGCACGGAGGGTAGATTTCTCTCCCAGAAGGTCGTGGTAATGGGCCTCGCAGGTACATCCTAGGTTCAGAAAACATGTTGCATTAGTGCAGGCCTTATGTACTCTATTCCTTAAAGTCTCCTGCAGTTCTTCAAATATGACCCATTCTTTCCAACTTATCAGCCATGGAACATAACTTTCCCTTCACCCAGAACATTCATTCATCTTTCAGGTCGCCGCTTCCACCTTGCTTCCTCAGGGAACCTTCCATAGTGCCCGGACTAGGCTGACCTCCTCTTTTTACGTTCTTGTACGGCATGCTTTTTTTTTTCATTCTACTTGAACTTTTTGGTTATCATCTGTATTCCAGATCAGATGCTAAGCTCTGTGAAAACATCACTGCACCCTTCCACGGTGACTACAGCAGAATTGGTGCTCAACAAATATTTGATGAGTGAATACATCCCTGATCTATCCATCCCATAACTCCATCTCTACCACAAGCTATACGGATTTGCACATACAAGGACAGAGGACTATGTATGGTCTACCGTTTTGATCCTTGACATAGATGATGTTTTTACCTTGTGTTCTATGTATCCTTTCTTTCAACCAGGAAGGCTTCATGGGGTTTTATTTCAATGATAGATATATTGAACATGGACTTTTAATGTAGATATGCTCCATTTCACTCTACCCCCAAGCAGGAGATACTGACACACACTTCTTTCACTTCCTATCCCCTATTGAGAATCACCAGGATCAAGACAGATTGATTGATGTAACATGGATTTCGAATCGCCAGGATCAAGACAGATTGATTTAACATGAATTTCTTTGGTGAGATCCTAATATGTATAGAACTTTCCTATAGAAGTTACCCCCACCAAAAACTTATTTTTTCCTAATAATCTGCAATAGATATTCTAGCCGTGAATTTATTAAACCCATTATCAAGTTGATTCCAATCATAGCAACCCTATAGGACAGAGTAGAACTGCTCCTTAGGGTTTCTGAGGCTGTATATCTTTCTGGAGGCAAACAGCCACATCTTTCCTGAAGAGCTGTTGGTCAGTTCAGACCATTCAATAAACAGCCCAACACTTAACCCATTGCCCCAATATGGGTCTTGAATTTAGCAAAATTCTTCTAAATCCTTCATTCCTGCCCTAACCAATGGTACCTCCTAAAGCATGCATGGGTTAAGGCACTTAGGAAAATATATACGACTACATACAACTATGATATGTTGCCTAATAAATGCTCTTAGAGGAAAGAAATTTAAATTCATGAATTGAAGTATACGCTACCTTAGACTCTGGTTCTAACTGCCAGATTTCATCTTCTGGGATCTGCCCCATGACATGCAGAATCTGAAACAAAAGAGCATCTTGGCAAACAGGAAAACTGACACCACCTTTGTCACATCTGTTGTTCAAATGAAGGACTAACTGAATCTTCGTCATCAAAATCTGAGGCATACAAGCCAAAGTAGCTCACACAAGCTGTAAAATGGTTTCCAAAGGTCTTTCACCTATGGTATAAGAAATTCCAATCACTAGGCTCGCTATACATTTTAGGTGTTTTCAATATCACTTAGGGGGATAAGAAGAGAGGAACTCTCAGGAAGTCTATAAATGAATTCTGAGTCCCAATAGAAATGTATTAGATAACCTAGATCCAAGTTCTCTCTCAACTGGTGTTCCTGAGTGGTATAAACAGTTCATGTGCTCAGCTGCTGACAAAAGGGTTGGCAGTTTGAATCCACCTATAGGCTCCTCAGAAGAAAAGCCTGGTTATTTGCTTCAGTGAAACCAGTCACTAAGAACCCCACGGTGCAGTTTTCCACTCTGACACACATAACTCCCTGGGGTGGCCAAGTCAGAATCAACTCAATGGCAACTGCTTAAATGTTTTGAGGTGTTTTTTTCCCCAATGCCTCCATTACAGCCATAATGATCTTTTGCCTAATGGTATCTCTGGCTATTGGATGATGTGTTAGATAACTTAGTTATTACTTTGGGGTTAAGGTATCCACTTCACCTCTCAGGCCCACAAGGTACTTCCTATCTCACAGCCTGGGTCCCTGGGACTTACCTCTCGAGCTGCTCTCTCTCCAGCCTCCACGGCCCCCTCCATGTAACCACTCCAATGTGTAGCAGTCTCAGTGCCTGCGAAGAAAATCCTGCCAACTGGCTGGCGGAGCACCCTTAAAATAAAAGCAAAGAAGTAAAAGTGGTCAGTATCAGAGAGCCAGAGAAGAAGCTTTCCACAACGGTGAGAGCTAGTGTGGTACCTTGGATTCTAAATGGCATGGAGTGCATTGGCAACTTTGGAGTAATGATCATTGGTTTCTTCCAGCTCCCGAATGTGTCTTGTCAGAGATTTAAAAAGTGGTAGGAAAATCAAAACTTACTCCTTCCCCAAGAGCTTACAGGAAAAGGCACTGGCATCAAGGTAGGTAAATTATGTATTTGCTTCACACACATGAAATGAGAGATTTTATTAATCTGTCCATGCACAGCTCCTTTTATGGCTCACCAACTCTGGGCAAGGTGACATAGGTACCCAGTTTTCCATCTGGCTATTCAATTAAATTACTTCCTCTCATTCAGCTCTGGCTTCTCTATCTCTTAAAGGACACAGTTGAATGGTTTCTAAGACCTTTTCCATCAGCAGTATTTAACATAGCTGTGAGGCTGACTCCAGTTTAATAACTACCATTCATTTAACCTTCCATGAGGGCTAAGAGTTTTACGGCATGAATTTACAACAGTTAACACTTATCATGTGTCAAACCCTCTTCTAAGTACTTTAACCCTTAAAACAACCCTATGAACTCAGTCGTCTTATTCCCTCCATTTTTAGTTTTCAGATGAGAATATGGCTATGGTGGTATGAACACCGTGGTAGACATTGTGATGCATGCCCAGATCCTCCTTCAAAGATGAAGTCACTATTTAGTTGCTGATGGTGTGATCAGAAGATGACTGTCTGATCTCAATGCTCTTTAGAGACTATCTTTACTGAAGAAAATTAACTTACTCAAGGGCTTGCCTCCTTCCGGCAATAGTTGTATCCAGTGACTGGTCATCATGGGTGCCTAAAGGGCTGAACCACTTACTCCAACTTGTGACAACTCAGGAGTTCCAGAGAGGCTTCCTAGAACTCCATTGGAACTGCACTGAGGCCAATTTCCTCCCTCTGTCCATTCCCGCTTCCTTTTTTCCCTTCTATAGGTGTTGATCCCAAGTGCACTACCTAATACACATTCTGCGTGTGAAACATTGACAAGGGAACAACAAGTGATCCAAATTGGTGGTGAGGTGGGTGTGGGAGGCCTGGTAGGGCATGATCAAGGGTAATGTAACAAAGAGGAATTCCTGAAACCCTGGTGGGGATTGAGCATGATAGTGGGACAAGAGGAAAGTAAAAGGAAATAGAGGAAAGTGCTGGGAGACAAAGAGAATTTATAGAGTTCTAGGTAAAGACATGTACATATGCAAATATATTTATATATGGGATGGGGAAATAGATCTATGTGCATATATTTATAGGTTTAGTATTAAGGTAGCAGAAGGGCATTGGGCCTCCAAGCAAGTACTCAGCTCAATGCAAGAATATTTT
>NW_022103916.1:9831950-9838009 GCF_000313985.2 Echinops telfairi | reverse complement strand
ATTTATGCTTATTGGAGTAGTAGAATCAAGAAAAGACAACAGTAAAATATGTTCAAGAAGGAAAAAGGTTGAACAGATTTATATTTTTGTAGAAATAAGCTTTCCAAGGGATGCATAATTAAGTAAATTTATGTTTGTGGAATGTAGGCATTTCTATTGGTGGTGTTACTTAGACACAACTATTCAACTTGAACTATACATTTTTGCAATGATAAGGATTAATGGATTTTTTCAAAGCTAAAACTGTTTATTCAAATAACAGCATTATTTTGAAAAGAGAAAATAAAGTTTTAAAAGGAAAAGGTTTGGTTAAAAATAGGTTTTGAATAAAAGTAATTTGTCCAAAAAATTTTGCAATCTCTTACCTGAACCTGGATCCTTATTTATAACACACTCAATTAGCAAGTTAACCTTGCCCAATAGGTATAAGTGGTTCATAGCCACATGTGGTGTTAGCACACAGCAGCCCTCAGCCCTCTTTCCTCGGAACCTGAGGGCTACAGCCATCTCTTGAGCAACCAATCAAAATAAAGATGTGAATCTATTTTTCACCTTTCCCATGAATTTCCTTCTTCCAGACAATAGACACAAGTGTAAAGTCAAAACCACGAACACACAAGGACAGAACTAGCTCATTTTTACCCTCAGGACTGAACTATGCGCATTCTTCTTAGGAAGATAGTATTCTCCAAATAAAAAGAAATTATTACTGTTTTTGGAAATTTGAAACCAATTGATTTCACCTTGACTTCAGTTTCCCCCAACAACCACGCCACATTGATTGAGAAACCTCTATTACAAAGTGCCTTAGCCCAAGATTCTCAGAATTAACTTCAAAAAAATCTTGACTAGCAGAGTGAATGATCTTAAATAATATTTTTAAACTGACAAATTAATTTTTTGGTTTATTTCTTGATGGGCACTGTTGTTCTTTTCTTTGTTGTTGTTCTTTTCTTAAAAAAATAAATCACTTGATTGGGGGTTCTTACAACTCATAACAATCCATACATCAATTGTATCAAGTACATTAATCTTTTTAGCTGAGGTTTTGAGTGAGTTTTTAGAGTGTGTACATTTTGAGATTTGTTACTTCCCTCTCATTATCCTAGAGGGAAAAGCACAGAAGCTATGCCTATATTTAAATTTTATCAGTAGTATATACAAGCCAAAAGTACATAATGAGTACATGCTTCATTAATGCTGCATTTCTCTCTAAACTTATGAATGAAATACTTTTATTCATTTTCTGGATAACAATTCAGAAAAAACTCAAGAATGTGTGTTTCTGCTATCTTAAGGACAAACCATTTGCAATAAAGGGGGTGGTGGGATTTTGCTTGAAAAGAATGAACAGAAATGACATTTAAAGATCACAACAATTTGACGAGGAAGAAAAAAGCCAATCCAAAGTTGAACAAGTTAATATTAGCATAATAGGAATAATCAGTGTGTGTTGCGGAGATTTGGGTTTCAGCTGTTTAATGAGTCAAACGTTTTCAGCCTACTCATTACATTGTTTTTCCTCACATAGTAACTGCTCATCTGTACACCAGCCTCCATTGTCTTCAGATGCTACACAAATAACTGCTTTAATCATCACTTTCAGAAAGTACTATGACCCATGTCAAAACATTACAAACCCAGTAGCCTAGTGAATGTAACCAGACTACTAATTTATTACATTACATATTGATATAGGAGGTGGCTTTTGCTTATGGTTATGAGTACACGGGTCCTCTGGCAGGCTACCTCCAAACAGTTCAACTCTCCAGTCTTCCTTCCATTCCTAATGTCCAAGGGTAAATCAAGGCAAGAAATAGGGGATGCAGAGGAAAAAGATAGCTGCTCATCCTATTTTTACGTGCAGGGCAATGGGAGGTGGAGTAAGTCTTAGGGGCTGCTTATAAGTTAATTTATGTATAGCATTAAGAATCTGGAACATCTTTGTGCAACATCAACAGAGATAAGAAAAACACTTTCTTATTCCTGTCTTGGCTGCCAGGACCTAGGCACTCAGCTAGACTTAGGAAACCAATTAAGTTGACTGAGTCTCAACTCGCAAAAACCTGGTGTGTCAGTGACAGATTTTGGTGGGGGGAGTATACAGCCAACACTTTCTTTTAAGGCTTTTATGGTTGGACTAGAAACCCAAACTTCCCAGTTACCAGCTGAGCATGTTAACGGTTTACACTATTTAGGGACTCTGCAGGCAGCAGCAACTCCCTTCTTTTACTCCATAACAAAGTGCAGTAGGGCCATGTTTTGCTCAAAGAAGACCTCCCCATTCAAGCAAAATGCTAGCACCACTTGAGCCACAGTTGTGTTGTAGGATCCGGAGCCTGTCACCAGCACACACAGGGCTCATACTCCCTGAGACCACTTAAAAATCGAGCAGCACCATGATGCCCTCTGCAAACATGTAAAGGAAAAACAAGGGCTCTAGGCTCCTATTTGTGTAGGTGCTGACATTGCACATGCTCTTTTGCTAACTGAAAGGTTGGAGCCTCAAACACACCCAGAGTCACTTCCGAATAAAAGCATGGCTATGTATTTCTGTAAAAAAGATCAGCCACTAAAATCTCTAAAACTCTACTCTGAAAAAATAGGGTCACCATCAGTTGCAGTCAACTCAGTAGCAAATGGTTTGGGTTGTTGCTGCTAGACTTTGGAGGGCAAAGCCAGATCTTTCCACCTTAAGAAATGGCCGAAAACCAGCCTTACCTGAAGAGCTTCTTGGGATCCCAAAACTTTCGCATAGAGCTCACAAAGTTTCTTCAGTCTATTTGTAAAAAAAGACAAAAGTCAGTCATCCAGCCCCTCATACCAAATGACCAGTGAGCCATCGCGTCCACTTTGACATTTCATTTTAATTTTTAAAAAGAAAACACGTAGTTCTTTCTTACATGTTTAACATCTTCGTGATTGGCAATATTACAAAAGACACTATAGTGATGATTTGCTTCAATCCTTGGCAGCACAGGGCAATCGGTTCATTCATTCAAGACAAAGCACTGTATTCCTTTGCAGTATCAGCCACCCTACTCAGCATTGGAAATCTTGCAGAGCTAACCTATGGTCCAGACTGCCCTCTTTATTCCTCTCCTCTACTTACTGTAAGGCAATGAGCGCGGTAGATAGAGTAGGTGGTAAGAAAAGCTTGGAATTCTGCTTCCACTTCTTAAATACTGGGAACACCCCAGCAGGCTACTCGAGTTCTCTGAGCTTTCATTTTAATCTATACTCTTCCATAAATTGTGCAATAATAAATTAAACCAGTATGGTCTCCACCATTTCATCAGCACCACCTAGGCACTCCTTAGCAATAAAAACTCTGGAGCCCGTCCCACCCCCTTGTCATGGGCTCAGACTCATAGCAGCGCTGGGCACAGCCAGATGTGGCACCAGCCTCACAATTGGAATGGTGTTTGAGCCGATCATTGCTGCCACTGGGTCAACCCAGCTCCTTGAGGGGCTTCCTCCTTTGGGGCTACCCTTCTACTTTATTGAACATGATGTCCGTTTCCCGGGATGGGTCTCTCGCCTGGTAACATGTCTAAAAAGTCTCACCATCTTTGCTTCTAAGACGCTTTCTAGCTATCCTTCTTTCCAGAACAATTTACTCCGAAACAGGGAGAGGCAGCAATCTGTGCTTTTATAACTGTTCATGAAATTCTCAAGTTTAAAAACTACTGATCTACGTTTATTACGTGCTCAGTCCACCAAATGGTATATAACAAATGTTAAATGAATTTCAGCTCTTTAGAAGTTTAGTGTAATGGGGGCATTGGAAGTAAACACACTTCAAGTGTGTAGTGCGTTACAGCAGTTCTCGAGCTGGCCTCTAAATTCTGGTGAGATAGACTCCATACTGTACTTTGGCTCTCGTGGACTTGTTTTCATTTGCTTCAGCTTCAATTTGAATTTGCGTCTGAGCAATTGCTGGACTGCTCCACAGTCGGGCCCTAACCATGTTCTGACCGATGATGCTGAGCTTCTCCGTGGTCTTGATCCGCACACAAAGTGAGGTCAACTTGTATTGCCATTGACGTTACTTTTTTGTTTTAAAAAATATTTGCAAGGAATAAGTCATTAGTTTTGTAAAATTCCATCAAGAATAAAGGCCAGTTTTGGATACAGTTCTGTAACAATAGTAATAACAACCAAAAGAATCTGTGAGTGGTTACATATGTATGCTATATCGGAGCAAAAGGGCATATGGAAATACATGTCTGTGCACATATAGGTACAGTTGAAGACATTTCTGTATACTTTTATATGCGATATATATTTATATGTATAATAAGTACTGCTACTAAAGTATATGTGTATAATAAAGCACATAGAAAACACAGGTATGGAAACAGCTTAGGTATGTCCCAAACCCTTGTGAGGCTGAGTTACTAGGCTTGAAGGCACAAGACAACAGTCTCAGGGGACATTTGGGTCAATTGGCATAACATAATTCATAAAGATAATGTTCTACATCCTAATTTGGTAAGTAGCATCTTGGGTCCAAAAAATTTGAGAGTGACCTTATAAGACACAACTATTGGGAGCTCCCATTGGGAGCAAAGAAGAGTGAATGAAACCAAAAGTTCAAGGAAACAGGTAGTCTGCAATGACTCGTGGTTCACACAAACCACAGCCTCCCCCAGCCGAAGATGAGGAGGCCTTGATGGTGCTTTCCTGCCACTACATACACTATGACCCAGGACATGATGCATGCTCTTAATTAGAACAGAATAAAAAATGTAGTCTATCTCAAATTCATAGAAAAGACCAGACCTACTGGGCTGATTCAGAGTAGCACCCCCCCCAATAATATTGCCCTGATGTATCTTTTCAGTTTAGGAGTGAAGTCTCTTCTGGTGGTCACCTTTTATCCACGAGGTATGTGCTCCTTAGAACAATCAATTCCGTGAAATGAAAGGAGTCCCAAAACAAAGATGGGAAAGTACGGAGGGGCAGGAAAACTGGAGAGAGAGAAAGTCAGAAGGCAGGCTAGAGAATGCGGATGCCTTTGGGGGATGCCCATCAATGTAAATGAATAATTTGTGTATGAATTGTTGAATGAGGAATTCATTTACTATGTAAACTATCGCCTAAAACACAAGAACATGTTTTTAAGAGGTAGAAAGCAGGCAGGAACAAAAAGGAGGGAGAGAAGCAGGAGAATAATGAAGGAATGAGGGGAAAAATGAACCTTTTTTCTTACCTTTCCTCTTTGCTAAGACGTGCCAGTTTTCTGGCTTTGTGGGAAAGGATAAACCTAAAGCATAGAAACAAGAAAAAGGAATAAATTACTGATTATTTTAATCCTGATCCCATAACCACAGCCTCAAAACTCCAAAGAAACACTATCTTGTTTTTTAAGTTCAGAGTTTTACTATCTACATATTACTTTTATTCTTGACACTGAAGGTTGCTTTTAGCTTCAAGGATTCAAAAGGCTGACAAATAGATGAATGGTCATAGTTTTTGCCTGGGCTACTCCTAGGACTGGCTCACATTACAACCCCCATTATGGCTGATGGTCAACGTAAATGAGCCAGACCTTACCTGCCTGCTTAAGGCAATGTCTGAGCCCTTCCATTTTCTCTCAGCCTTTGCTCCTTAGCATCCAGCCTTCTGGAATTTGTCTCTGATTTCTAGCTCAATGATTGCCTTCAACTTCACAACAGGCTTTGATATGTCAATCCTAATCCTTGGTTCTTGCTGAGATAAACGCATACCTATCCTATGGTAGAGCTCAATTTTTGTTCTTCCTGGTAACTGCCTTTCTGGGCCAAGTTCTGGCCCTCAAGTCATAGCCCAGCAGCACAGTTTGTCCCTGACAGGCAGAGGCTGGGGATGGCCTAGACTCTCGAGGGAGACCCGGACAATCTCAGAAGGCAACAAAATAGAAATATCAGACCAAGTCCACACAACCTTCACAAGAAATCCCCCCAGCATTATATATGGAACGTGAAATTAGATATAACAAATATTAAAATGTTACCAGGATTCTATTTCTTTAAGAAAAACTTATTCATTGAATACATTTTTTAAAAACAGAAAGA
>NW_022103916.1:9794409-9830336 GCF_000313985.2 Echinops telfairi | reverse complement strand
GTCACATATAGTTTCTTGTAATAGGTTCCCTCTTTCCTACCCACTCTCCCTCTACCCTCCCTGTTTCACCACTCACACCACTGGTCCCATAGGGCTCATCCGCCCTGGATTCCCTGTATTTCCAGTCCTATCTGTACCAGTGTACATCCTCTAATTTTTTAAAACAATTGTTATTGAGTTATTGTGAATTGTAAGCAACAATTTAAGCTACTTATCAATCCCCATCTCCAATAGTTTACCTATTCCATTGATTTCTCTTCTACCTCTTGTGGATTGCTATCTTCCCATTCACCCAAGTTAACACGTGAACCCCTCCAGGTTGCTGCTTCAAAACCTGTCACTAAGATGGTCAGACTAGATGGGGCTAAATAATATTCCTTTTCTCTTTCCCGTACAATCTGAGGCTTAAAACCTCTTTGTCATCTGCCTATGTCAGAAACTGGAAGCCATATGTGTGCAGAAAAGACTTCCTGCATCACCCCCTCCTGGCACAGGAGTCAGAGGGAGGCTGATCTCACAAAAAAATATCACCTCATTCATCTATGTAAGTACATGAATGACTGAAGCTCACTGTGAGGCGATGACAGTTTATTACTATGAGTTACAGCTCTCTACAAGTTCATGTTTTCATGTAGGCTTACCCTTTTGCTCCTCAGTAGTAGCTTGAGCAACAATTTCAGTTCAGCCTCAAAAAAAAGAGTACTTCTCACTTTTATCCTGAACCGAACAGACAAGATTCCAACACAAGAATGTGACAGAGCACAGTGACATCACAAGGGGGATGTAGGGTGTGGGGGCCATACCAGGTGACACAGTGAGAGCGGGGAGCCAACATGGCTTCTGGGTGGTGTGTCTGCAGAAATTGATTATTTTTATTACACTTAAGCAATGTATAACTCTCCCACATATTATTCTATGAGGAAACCTGAAGGAAATATTACTCGGAATGTTGTATTGTCCTTTACATGATAAGGTGCACGGGGCCATGACACCATGAGTTGCTGAAATGAGTGACTCCAACCCTGGCGAGGTCTTTGGCAGAGTAGTGAGGAGAGTTCACGGCAGCCATTGAAATCTTATAATAATACCCTATGATGGCGACCTGTCCTCCTACTCGATTATTTACTTACAAATTCAACTTGAACAAGGTTATGGTCAATGATTCTGGAATAAATGTTGTAAAGGAAATCCGAAAAGAATATTTTGACACGGGGAAGAAAAAACAGAGAAACAACTCTGGAGGGTCTGTGTTTCCCAATATGTGCACATGGGGGATCAGACTCCCGTGTAAGTCGTTTTCAACTGAACTTGATTCCTTCTAGAGACTCTGCTGGCATAGTGGATAGACATTGAGCTGTGATCCACAGTCAGTCAGCTGTCCCAAACCACCAGTCTTTCCGAGAGGGGAAGTAGGATCTCTCTACTCTTGTAAAAAGTTGCAGTCTCAGAAACTCATAGGGACAGTTCTACCTTGTCCTATAGGGTCAAGATGAGTTGACATCCACTTGATGGCAGTGAGTTTGCGTCAGTTTGATTCCTTCTCTCTTTTTACATCTTTGTATCATTGTGTGTCCAGGAGCCTCAATGTCAAAGTCAGAAACTGAATTGACATGAGCTTTTATGCCCCTCAAGTGTGCTGGGGCAAGGAAAAAGTTGAGAAACCTGAAGTACGGGGGGAAAACAATGATTGAAGCCTAAGAACTCAAGAAGATTTAATCATGTATGAGAAAGGGTTAAGGAATGATTTGGCATACAAAGGGAAGAAAGAGAAGGGGGGACAAAAAGGACAGGATGTGATGAGCAAAAAGGGCAAGTGTACACTGATTGTGTCGGAATCAGCTGGGCTGGCAGAGATCCGGTGTAGGAAGCCAGGTTGGCCCTGGAAGATAGCTGTTTTCTGGCTTTGCAGGGGCAGGGAGAGGACTCCCTGACTGCGGGCAGAAGGACTTAGGTGACTAAGTCCTGCTGCCCGCTAAGTCCCCCAACTACCTCCTTGCCCAAACATTTCTGACTGTCCCCCTCTGTCCCAATGAGATGAAAAAAAATCCTTCTTCTCAGGCTACAATGGGGAGGCCTAACCTCTGTCATTGACCTTAAACTGCAGCTGCACTCACCGGTTTCCATACTGGTGGAGGGGAAGGGGGTGACATTGAGGAAGTATAAAGGCTGTTTCAGTTCCAATTAGCTGAAGTGAGGTTCTGCTGGCAGCAGGTACCCAAGTGCCCCATCTCAGGGCTCCTTCAGACCATGAACTGGCCCGGCCATGCCACTTCTAGTGGCTGGAGGTTGGGCCTAGATCTCAGAGTCTCTGTTCCCTTTGGGTGGTCCACCCTCAGGACACTTCAGGGAAGTACTCACCCTTTTTCCTCCAGAAGGGCTCTTTGTAATAAACCATACACTTGATGACTGAACCCAAAGGCACACGCGTGATAAACTGGTTTCTCAGCATTGGCAGAGGAGGATTGAAATGAATCTTCATGCCCAGAGTAGGAGGAACAGCACTAATTACATATTTCGCCTACAAAACAAATGTAGTAAAGCATTGTTGGTTGGTTGTTTTGTCTTGCTTTTTCCCCCTCCCAGTGATTGTCTCAACTTCTACCCTTGTGCCTCCTCTTCAGCTGTTTCTTAACATAGAAGTGGGAGGGAGTCAATTAAAACCTCAATTAGACCTCTTGTTCCAATTTTCAATGACTTCCCATCGTGCCTGGAGTCAAAGCCAAGTTCCTCAAAGTCCTATATGTTTCTTCAAGGTCATGAAATAAACAGTTATCACATCTCCTGATACTCTTTCTTACACTCTCCTTGTTTCTGTTATTTTGACCACCGTGCAGCCACTTTCTCATGCCAAGCATCCCCACCTGTGGGGTTTTGCACTGGCCGCACTACCTGCCTAGACCACTTCCGCTCAGACAGCCACAGGGTTGGATCATTTACCTCTTCTAGTTCTGTGATCAAATGGTACCTTCTCAGAGTGACCTTCTCTGACAACCATATTTAAAATTGCATGACCAAGCTTTCACCCGACCTTCTTGCACATTGTCTCCCCCTGACCTGCTTTACTATTTCCATTACTTTTTCCTATCTGGAGGCATCCTGATGATGCGGGGCTCCAGCAATCAGCTGTTAAAGGCTGGCAGTTCAAACCTACCAGCCACTCCTTAGGAGAAAGCTGTGGCAGGCAGGCTGCTTCTAGAAACATTACAGCCTTGGAAATGCCATGGAGCAGTTATACTTGATCTGATAGGGTAGCTGTAAGTCTGAATTGACTCAATGACCAGGTGATTGCTTTTTAATTTTATTACTACTATCTGATATACTTGATATTTTAATTGTTCATTTGATTGTGGGCTTTCTCCTTAATTAAAATATGTTATATGAGGACGAAGATTTTTGTCTGTTTTGTTCACAGCTGTGCTCCTAATTCCTGGAGTGATGGGCACCTAGGATGCAATCTGTTTATCAAAAATGCTTTAGTTTCTTTTATAACTACATACCAGGCCAAGGGAATTGGTTGATAATATATGTTTTTTGTAAATTCCTTTCCTACATATTCTGACTCAACTTTTCCTTTCTTTAGGTAGATTTTGTTTTGTTTCACATTTGGAAGGGACTGTCTATGAATTCTAGGGTATTTGCAGTTAAATGAAAGATTTGGTTATTATTATGAGATTAATTGCATCACCTAAAAAAAAAAAGAAGAAGAAATGCTGAAGTCCTAACCCTAGTACCCAGGACTGGAACCTTGCTTTCAAATAGCGTTTTTAAAGTTGATATCAGTGAAGTGACCATGACGTCATACTGGTATGGGTTGGGGCGGTGTCTCACCGTAAAATAGGGAACAGTGACAGCACAGCAGCTAAGTGGACAGCCACTGGAGCACCCCCGAGACTGCAGGAGACAGATCGGAGGATCTGCTTCTCGACAGATTTCAGCCTAGGAAACCCTATGGGACAGTTCGACTCTGTCACATGGCGTCATCTATGACATGAAAGTGGAAGACCGACTTGAGAGCACCAAACAGCAATCAATATAAGCACAGGGAAAGAGTAACAGCTACACAGAGAAGAAGGCTTTGAAGAAGAGGCGAGATTGGGTTTATGCAGCTACGCTCCAAGACACACCAAGGATTGTTAGGAACCCAAAGCTCGAAGAGGCAAGGGAGGCTTTTCCCTTAGAGTGTACCGAAAGAGCATAGCCCATGAGTTTGGACTTCTACCTTCCAGAACTAGAAAAGAATACATGTGTGTTGTTTTAAGCCATAGAGGGTGTGGAGATGGCAGTCCTAAAACAGTTTTAGGGATTCTGGCCTCATCTCTCTACTACCAGGATCTGAGTTACCTCATACACCTCATGGTTTAGGGTCTCCACAACGACATTTTCTCCGGTCTGGTCAATATAGGTCACAGGCCTCTCCAGTTTGACTCGGTCTCCGAGAATATCCATAATCCGCTCACTCACTTGGCCAGATCCACCTACAAATTTCCTCTCCTGCAAATAAAAAAGAAAATGAAAAATTTGAGAAATGGGTTACAAAGCATAGGAGTGGACATGGTTTATTAAATTGCTCGTTTCTCTCATATACCTTTACTCTGTGATGCAAAATTTCATTTTTTTGCGTGAATAGTATCTTCCCTTGACTTATTTTCTGTCTTAAGTATCTAATATTGCTATAACAGAAATACTGCAAGTGAATGATTTCAAGAATTATAAATTAGTTTTCTCACAGTTTGAATTAGAACTCTGAATTCAGAGAGCTGGCTCTAAGGCAGGGGTGGAGAACTTTTGGCCCACAAGTCATACGTACCGTATATACTTGAGGATAAGCCGACCCGAATGTCAGCTGATGCACCTAATTTTACCACAAAAACTGCATTAAAAATGTGCTGACAAACTCGGCTTATACACGAATGTATATGGTATATGGCTGGCAAAATCATTAATACTAGCTAACATAATATACCTTACCAAAGAAAAAATAATTCTAGCCATGACATTCCAAAACCGAACCAAACTCCCTGCCAGTGAGTCGACGTCAATTCATAGGAACCCTCTAGGGCAGGATAGAACTGCCTCTGTGAGTTTCTGAGACTAACTCTTCACAGATGTAGAAAGCCGCGTCTTTCTCTAGCAGAATGACTGGGGTTTCAAACTGCTGACCTTGTAGCTAGCAGCCCAATCCATAGTTTCTATGACACCAGGACTCCCTAGCCATCGCATTGGGATTGAGTTAATTAAATGTTTGACTCAATATAACAGGGTAATTTTAAGTTGATAATTGTTTACGGCCTGTGAACGACCTTAGAAATATCCAAATGGCCTTTGGCAGAATAAAAGTTTCCCCACCCTCAGCTCTAGGGGAAGGCAGTTGATCTGTGAGGACAGTCCTTGTCTCTTTAGCTTGTTTCCTTGTTCCTTGGAAATCTCCGTGTAGTTTGCCATCAATCTTCTCCTATACCTGCTTTCATAAACTTGTTCTTTTATACTTTGTAAGAAAGTGACTCAAGTACAGGATGTCCTGTACAAATCCGGCCTGATTAACATAACAGAGATAACCCACTCCTAAATGGGATTATGGTCACAGGCATAGAGGTTAGGATTTAATAACGCATTTTTGAAGAACACAAGTTAAGCCATAACATTTTCTAACGAGTGATTGCTATTTTTAAGGAAGTTACAGGCTTTCTACCACTCAATGTCCAAGCTGTGCTCTTACAAATTCCCAGGTTCCTACCTCAATTCGACCTCTCTAGCCTAATACCCAAGTCTCCATTTGTCTGGTTACCACCCCTGTTGTGTGTCCTGCCTGCATCCTTCTTATTGGGCTGCTGGGCTTGATAAAGCTCTACCTAATGTTGGGCAACTGCCTGCTTGAGCTCACTTAAACCTGTGTTCATCTTTCTGGTTATCCAGGCTCAGAACTTCATTGCCCCACCCAGCCAGTCTAATCCCTGCTGGCAGTTGCTCTTCTCCTACTGCATCAGGTACTTGCTGCTTCTGAAGCCACACAGTCATGCCAATTACTGCACTCATCAGTCTGGAGCCCTGCTAAAGTTTTCAAATGTCCTCTGCGTCATTGTGCAACCAGAGTTGAACTGACTCACCCACTGCCATTGTATTGGTTCTGACTCATATTGAGACACTATCAGATAGAGTAGAATTGGCGCTGTGGCAACTCTTTACAGGAGGAGTAGGAGTAGTTGTTGTTAGCTGCCATCAAGATGGATTCTACCCATAGCAACACTATGCACAACGAAATGAAATACTCCCTGGTCCTGCGCCATCCTCACAATGGTTCCTGTGCTGCAGCATATAGCTGCTGCCACTGTGTCAATAAATCTCATTGAAAACATGTGGTTGTGTTTTTTATTTGAAAATGTATTTCCTTTTTTTTTTGCATTTCTTTACAGAGATTTTTTTTCAACAAATTGTGTTTTTTTTTTAAATAATCATTTAGTTGAGGGCTCTTACATATAGGTCCAGCCATCCATTATATTAAGCGGATATGTACAGATATTGCCATCAACTATTTCAAAACGTTATATTTCTTCTTGAGCCCTTGGATATCAATTCCTCTTTATTTCCTCCCTCCCCACCTCATGAACCCTTAATATATTAGGAGGGTTTTATTTATGAAAATGCATTTCTGATATTCCTTTTTGAACGTTTTTAAGCTTCAAAGAACTGCTCAAGTTATATTCTTCAGATAGTGTCCTACAGAATTACCAGCTAATAATCAAATGGACATCTGCCACGGAGTACATTGTGTCCCCCCAAATTACATGTGCCTGAGGTTATAATCCCATTTGGGACTGGGTTGTCTTAGTCATGTTAGTGAGATATGATCATGTAGGGTGTATTTTGAGTCTATCACTTTTGAGCTATTAAAAAAATTAAACAAACAAGCCAGATGGATAAAACCGATGTCAAGATACAAGAAGATCTCTGAGGAACCAAGTGGCAGTAGGTGACGAGATAAGGACTGTATTGCAATGCTGACAGATAGAAAGCTTTTCTCTGGAGCTAGTACCCTAACTTAGATTTCTAAGCTCATAAAATGTGAGAAAATAAAATTCTGTTTGTGAAAGCCACTCACCTGTGGTATAGCAACTCGATTTAACAAAGATAATATCCAAACAGAAAGCTGCAAACGCACATAACGAGGTAAGCCTAATTTCCAAAGTCCATTGGCTAGTGGGCTCTCACATTGGGTGTGCCTCATGAAAGCTGCCTTGTGCAGCCATGACAACGGTATACAAGTCATCTGCCTCTTCTTTCATTAGCTCACAAAAGAAGGCTGACCACAAAGGCTGTCCATCTTCCTTTGGGACAGTGGCTGATTTTCTGTTGGAATGGTGGGAAGATGGTTGTGTACCTGTCCTCCGTTGGTTGTTGAGACGATCCTGGTTGTGCCCCCACACTGTTTCACGTACCACAGGAACCAGAGCGCAGACACTTCATGGGTCTCTGCAGTGACGCAGAGGTTCACAAAGAGAGTGGCAAGCTGCTTTGAAGATCTGCTCAGAAAGAAATGAGGACAAAATTGGCAAACACAGAACACTTAGTGGCTACCATCTTCTTAATTTTCTAGCAAGTATTCAAGTAGGAAATTTACATAGCTACCTTTAATACAATGCTTCCGGTCCCATAAAATTGTAGTGAGAACCCCAAACTGTAAATATCAGAGACTTTGGTAATATAATTTATTTATTTCTCCTTTAACCATAATACCTGACTCAGTGCTCGTGCTCTGGGCTAGCCCTACTTTTCTCCACAAAACCGTAACCTCCGTGTCAGTAAAGGCACCACCCTTCATCTAAGACCAAGCATCTAGAAATCATCTGTAATTTTCTCTCTCTCCATCACTCTCCCGCATCTAACCCAAGGAGGTGAATTAGATACGCCTTTATCCACATCTCCCCACCATCATCACCACCAACACAGCATCATCTCCTTCTAGGTGCATTACAATGGTTTGATCTAGATTAGCCTTCCTGCCTCCACTCTTCTGCACCAGTATCTATTCACCATACAGGGGAAGTTTGATGTTTTTCACCTCCCTTCCTGCCATGGTTCTCTTTCTAAAATGTAAATAAAACCATTCCCTCAACCTGCTTAACACCCTCCGGTGGCATACTATCGGAACCAGAATAAGATTCAGAACTTGTACTCTGATCTCTGAAGTTCTGAGTGATCAAGCTCAAGCCTAGATTAAAAAAAAACAACAAATTCTCATCCTGTACCTATTCCTGCTTATTTTTATGTTTCTTCAAAAAGACCCACTATTATTTGTCTAAGGAAATTATCACTGGCTTCCACTTTCCCAGCCCTCTGGTACTCTTGAGTGCAATTTCCTATCTGGAAATTACCTTAATTCATAGTTTGTTTATTATTTTTTATTGCTGTTTCCCCCACTAGGACATAAACCCATGAGAATAGAGATTAAACAGTTACTTGTTGAATGATTAAATTAGTGAGTAATTGATGAGAAATATCAGGTAAAATGATTTTAAAATCATATAAAAAGTGCCAAGGAGATACTAGGTGTTGCATCAAATATAGGAAAAGTCATGGTATCTATTCAGTTATTTTACTATATTATGGAAGTTATGATGGGAGGAAAAGTGACTAATAGAGAGCATCGATAGGTGAGTTTTGGCTGGGGAAAGGCAAGTAAATGGAGAGAATGTATGTCCTCTTTGTAAGTGCACCAAAAAAGGGGACAATCTCATTCTAAGGAATCCAAACTATCTAGCACACCCTGAAATTCACAGCACTAACCTGCTCTCTGGGGTGTCCCTAATAAAATCTTTTGTTATAAAAATCCCCTCAAGTTTGAGTATTGTTGTTGTTGTTTGCTGCCTTCCATTTATCCTTGACTGATGGCTGCCTCCTGTGCGAACAAAATGCCACCCAGTCCCGTGCCCTCCCCATGACAGATTGCAGATTGAACGATTGTGATTGTCAATATTTTCACTGGCTGGTTTTGGAAGTAGATTCCCCTCTTTTTTTTCTATCAAGCTTTCAAGCGAGTCTGGAAGTTTCACTGAAAACTGTTCAGCATCAAAGTAACATGCAAGCATCACTGACAGGCCAGTGATGGCTACACAGGATGTCCATCGGCCAAGAATAGAATCCACATGGAAGGCCAGAATTCTACCCATGAACCACCAGTGTCTTTGGAGGATTGTTAAGTTGGTCAGATGAGAAGCAGAATTTGCCCATGCTAATGATGAGTGAAACAAATTATACTCTTCCATTTATGGAAATCTTTTCACACTCCACAGTCTTTAAAGTAATTATCTTATTGAATTTTCATCACTTCTATATAAAATAGTTACTGATTTTCTCCAGGCTCCAGGAGTTTAATAATATGTAGCTACATAGCTCATCAAATGGAACAACTTGAAGTCTGATTATAACACTAAAACTCATGCTTTTTATATGTCAAAAAAAATTCTAACTAGGTTGGAAGTACAAACACCCCTAAAGGAGCATGTATCTACTTAGCACATCTTTCTTGCAGCTTCATAACTAGCTTTCATTTCTAAAATATCTGAAGAAGCCACAACAGCCTGACAGCACTTTGGTGCCCCTACCCACCATTCATACCATCAAAATGGTGTAATAGATGTGCTTCAGTGACTTAGAATTCCTTTTTTCAGTAAGATTCTTTCTGATAACGAGGGTTAGAAATGTCTCACTCATACCTTCCTTGGGAAGGCAATTTGTAGCATTGAGCTAACTCAAAGACCCAGACCATCATTTAAAATAATATTTTAAACGGAAAATATCCTTTGCTATTTACTGATATACTGTTTCTTTGGGTCTTTGTTTCATAGGTGAATTTGGAGACACACCATAAATGGAGTAATAAGGAGTAAAACTTAACATTGGTCCAACTGGACAGTCGATATTCAACATAGAGATATCGCTGCTATTCTAGTTCTGTTGTTGCCAATTTAGTAGGAAAGAAATAATCCTGGCTTCAAATGGCAGGAAATAAGAATGAATTCTCTCAGGATGGGCTGTCTATTCCTAATCCTTTATTTAATTTACACTGTAAGCATCAATGAGAAAAGAAAGAGAAGACCAATTTCTGAGAGGAAGATCAAGGAAGCTAGTACAATGAGATTTTCATATTCTTTGTTCTATTGACTTTTAAAAAAGATAAATGTTATATTTTTCTACATGAAAAATATATACAAATTATATAAATATTGGGAATCTCATGAAAGTTAAAAGATGATGACAGAATGATTATCTTCCATATTTCTGCCTTCTAAAAGTAAGCATTTATTTTGGCATATTTTTCTCAGTCTATAGCTTTATAAATGCATTTGTATAGCTGTGATCACATTGAAAATATAATACATGCTTTGGCAAAGCATTTTACAATTGAAAGAATAATCAACGTTAATCTTTGAATGATTATGATTGAGCTGTAGGTAAGAATAATCTGGATATTCTGGTGATTACTTCCTTTCAAACCAAGAAATGATATCACGCATATCTTTCTTTTAAAATTACAAAATTGCTTTCCACTCTTATAGTTCTAAAACCTCAGAGACCAAATCCGAACCCACTGCCATTGCGTTGATTCCCACTGCCAGTGACCCTCTCTAGGGTTTCTGATGTTTTGTATTTCTACAGGAGCAGGTACCTCCAACGTGCTCCTATGGAGTGACTGGTGAGTTTGGAACACCAATCTTGTGATTAGCAGCCCAATGCTTCTCTGACAGTGCCACCAGGGATTGATTGATTTAGTCATAAGGCAAATCTAAGTACAACACTAATAACGCTCACTAAGTACCACACTGGGTCAAGGGCTAATATAACAAAGTCAGGTCTCAGTAATCTAATTGGTCTTACCTTAAAGGAACTTGAACACTCTGTGTGGATAATATAGCTGACTGACCTCTTTTAAAGCTTTCATTAAATAATTTATGAATAAATTTAGCCAATTATATACTCACTATATGTAAAAATCCAAATGATACCATTTGAAAATAAATAGCATAATTTGTATTACAAAATTAATTACATTTACAAAGTCCATCCTCACAAAAGTGTTAAATAGTATTTAAAAACTGATTTACATCAAATAAATTTCAACTCATGGGAACCCCATATATGTCAGAATAGAACTGTGCTTCATAGGGTTTTTAATGGATGGTTTTTTGTAGTAAATTGACAGGCCTTTCTGCCAAGGTGCTTGTGGGTGGATTTGAACCCCAAACCTTTTAGTTAGCACTCTAGTGAATTAAGTTTGCACCAGCCAGGATCTCCTAAATAGCATTAGATAAGGGTTACAAGGATAGGCATGAATTCAATGAAATATAAAGAGTTTACTTGATTGCTATGCTGATGGTCTTTAATTTGTTTTAAGTACAAGGAGTTATTGTGTCTAATACCATGCCAGACACCAAGAAATGTGCTGGAAAATATTGGAACTGGGTCCTGCCCTAATGATATCTGTCTACATATTAAATCCTAATTCTCTGGAGATAGTTTTTGCAGTACACACGTGGAATAAAATCCTCAGAACCAACCAGAACATGCTAACCACCTTGTAATCAACTCCATAATGGGATCTGCTGTGAACAGACAACCGGTTACAGGAAAATTCGAATGGCACAGCTCTGGTACATTTGAAAGGAGGCTTCCTCCAGGGTGAGGTATACTTTTGATATATAAGTAGATGCTATAGAACATTTTTTTGCTTTTTGCTTTGTCTGTTTCCTCCATCTAGCTCATCAACCTCCAGTTTGTTTTTTTTTATTTGAGCCAACAGCCGGCCATATTGCCTAGCAATCCCCAGAGCCGTGAGCAGCCTGCCATCTGACCTGCAGACCTTGGACTCAATTGTCTCTCTAGTCACAAGTCTGGCATGCTGGCTTTGAATTCAGTTGCTGCTGCTGCCACCAACTAGCCTGTAGGGGATATAGGGTTCATCAGTTCTCAAAGCTACATGAGTCAGGAGAGGCCTCCCACTTTACACCTGACCCACAGACTTGGGACCTTCTTAGACTCAGATTGGACTTGCTCATGTCTACAACTCTGTGAGCCATTTTCTTGATATAAAATGTTCTTTATCTATCTGCGTCCATCTATCTTTATATCTCTATCTGTAAATTTGCTTTCTTTAGAGAACCCAGGCCAAGACAAATAACATTGCTAAATAAACTTGAAATATTGTCACAAGAGTGGCTGTACTCAGTCCAGCAGATCTTGTCCAGAAGTTCCTTCATTGTCATGTGGTCCCATTCTTCTGCAAGGGGAGCCTTCCATGGAGCCTCACTGGGAATCTACATTCAGATGAGATTTTTGAGATGAAAAATAGATGTCATTTTCTATCTTAAATAATCATTTAAATAGTATTCAATAATCTAGCTTATAAAAGAAAAGGTAAGCTTTCTAAATTCCTTCAATAGTTACATTTGCAGCATAATCAAAGCTGTTTATATTAAGACCTATACCACTTAGACTAAACTTAATTTATACTAATACTTCCTATGCACTAATTGGAGGAAACTTCATAATTGGACTGTGTGCAAATATGGATTACTTAATTGTTGCTTTATAGATAGCATTAGTTATTTTGACTCTTTTTATGGATTAGACATTTAGATAACATAATGTTTAAATTGGAGTTTTAAGATTACACTACTTTTTGTGCAGGTTTTTTTTTTATGGCTGAAAATTTGGACCTGGTGGAATCCCAAACACTCAAATGTATTATTTTGTTATATCCTAAGGGGTAAATAATATATAGCCATCATGTTAGTTAGGCTGACTGATATATAATCCATCGTCTCTTATCAATAGTAGTTATATACAAAAAACAGTCTATCTGACATCTGATTCTTTTAGTGGTTAGAAACAAATTCATCAATAAGTAACAAACAAGTTCATTCATTCATTTCACAAATCCTTCCTGAGAATTGCCATGTTCTGTTAGACAATGTGCTAGGTGCTAGTGGCCCAATGCTATTCTTCTTTGTTCTTTTTTAAAAAAATAACCCAACTTGGATAAATCCACAGACAGGCAAAGAAGCTTTAGGGAATTTTACCTCTTGTCCCATGTCATCCATTGTTCTCCATAGGTTATTATGATCTAGATAGGCAATTGGATTCCACACAGGTGGGAATGGTCCCCTGAAAGGGTATGATTTTCCCTGTGCAATACAAGAACATTTTTAAAGTAAACGTTCATTGCCGTGTAAAAATAATTCAATCTGACTAGTTGATAACTGTTTACAAGCTAAATCATGCTAGTGATCAATATGTGATAGACGTTCAAGTATTTTAGTTCTTTATATGCTTAACACCTTTCTTAGATTTTTAGCATGGATTCTCAGCAACTAAGTAATTCTCTGCCAAATTAATAAGTTTGGTGCCATAACAGCCATAGTTATAAAGAGATTTCTGTCTGAAAATTTTAACTCTGGCTATACAAAATTTAAACACCAATAAAGAAATGGCTAAACTGAAATCTTTTTAAAGTGATTCTTGCAAATATTCCAGAATCAGGAGATTGTGTGTCTGAAGTCTAAAAAAAGCAACTATAAACATTATGGGAGCCCACTTGGCATAGTGGTTTTGGGATGATCTGGTCAGCAGTTCAAAACCACCAGATGCTCCATGGGAGAATGATGAGGCTTATTTCTCCTGTAAAGGGTTACAGCCTCAGAAATTCACAGAGGCAGTCCTAGCCTGTTCTAAACCATGAGTCTGAATCAACTCGATGGCAGTGAGTTAGGTTAGGTATAAACATTACACACATCAAAACAAACAAACCCACTGCCATTGAGTCAGTTCTGATACCTTATAGGATGGTTTCTAAGACTAAATGGTTAGAGGAGCAGATAGCCTGATCTTTCTCCTACAGCATGTCTGTGGGTTTGATTCCTTCAGTCTAGTGTTTACCTGATAACACACACCACTGGTGCAATATAAGTTAAACATTCAAAACCAATTATGTTTTTATCCTTACCACCTTAGCGCGATTGGAGTTTCTATTGTCTCCCACCTGTGAAGCACAGGAGGAGTGGAAGCATAATAATAAGGGACAAAAGGGGATATAGGGAATACAGGAGTAGGGGCGGCGGGTAGATAGGGGGGGAAAAGAGATTTTGAAAGTAACTGATGAAGATGGGAGTGGGGAGGGAGCACTAGAATGTATTGTGATCTCATGAATCATCTTAAAGGCTATTTAACCATGGGGAAGGGGAATGTTCTAAAATTGGTGTAGGGGTAATTGTACAATTCCCCGTGATAGGATTGAACTATTGAATTATATGATATGTAAATTACTTATGAATGAAGCTGCTGAAAAAAGGAAGTAGAACAAATAATAAATTAATTAAGATAATCTTTTTTTTATAATATGAGAAAAAATTAAGTACTTGGGAATAATTTTAACAAAAGAATTGCAAGATGCTGGATTATGCCTATGGGAAATCCCCTTTGAACATTGACCAGGAATGTGAATAGCCTTGCTTTCAGACAGTGGTATTAACCCACTAGAAAGCAGGTTAATGTAGATATAGCTAAATTAAAATTTAATACCTTATTATCATTTGCTCTCCCTCTTGACCCATTTTAAATTTGTTCTTGTTTTTATTATTTTCTGCTTTCTTTTTGATTGAGGTTTTTCTGTTTTATTTTATTATTGCTTTTCCCCCCTTTCTTTCATGTTTTTCTTTATATGAAATCCAGAATAGGTAAATCTGTAGACACAGTAACTGGATTGGTAATTTCTAAGAGTTAATGAGGGGAGTTTTGGGGAAATGGGAAGCCAATAAGAATGAGTACAAGAATGAAGAAAATGTTCTAAAATTTATTGTGGTGATGATTGTACAGGTCTTTTTATTATGCTTAAACCATTGAATTGTATGATATGTAAAAGTATCAATCTATATTTTTAAAGAGATGAAAAAAATAGTCACCACCAAACTCACTGCCATTGAGTTGATTCTGACTCATAGCAGCCCGATAGGGTATAAAGCGTTTCCTCTTTTGAGTTTCTGAAGTTGTAAATCTTTAGGGGAACAGACAACTCTCATCTTTGTTTAAACTACTGACGTTGCCATGAGCAGTTCAATGAGTCCCCCACTGGAATGCAACCATCTATAGGCAGAGCCGCAGACAGGGTCCAGCAGGCGTTCCCAAGGTGTCAGATGTGCTATTTAGGTCAACATGGGAGTTTCCAGAAATCAGATCAAAGCAGAAAGATGAGCCAAGTACAAGCATCTCCTTAGGACATGTTTAAGTTCTCCTGTCAGGAACACATAACACAAAGCTAAAAGGAAGACCTGTGTCCAAGGATTAAAAACTAAACAGCCCATAAATTGCCTTTAAAGGATTAATTGATTGATGACAGTCCAGGGATTTCAGACAAAGAGCTTTTGGTTCATTTGAAAACCTGACTCTGAAGCCAGACTGTGCCTTCTGACAGAGGCTTTCAGCTGAATCAGAATAGCTGAAGATCCTCAATTTCAATCTCACCAAATCTCTGGTTCATTCAGTAAAGATTCATATCATGGTTATTTTGTAGACAGAGATACTGCAGTTATGTAAAATGGGTTGATTTCATGTTCATGCATGCATTAATTTAGTGGCCAAGTTGGTATTCTTTCCCTAAGGCAGCAATACAGTTCCCAGGGTAGAGTGGAAATACTACTAATACTTGTAAAAGTCTTTTTACTTACATATGTTTTCCATTCTCTTAGGTAAATGCTTAAGAATGGAAAAGCTGAGACATATGAAGAATGTAAGCTTAATGTCTTAAGTTGAGCAGTTTTTCACAATGATCACATCGCTGACATTTCCACCAGCAATGCATGAGAGTTATATCTGCTCCACATCTTGGCCAACACTTGCTCACTTTGCTTTTATACTTTAAGCGTTAAATATTTGTCTTGGTTAGTTGTATTTAGCTTGAAAGCACTATTCTAATTTGCACCATAAATGGTGTTGCTGGGGGAATGCAGCTTCCAATAGTCAGAAATCACTGACAAACATACTTTTTGCTTTATAACTAGATTTACAGGAAAGTTGCAAATATGTCACAGGATGTCCCCATATGTCTCACACTTGGCTTCCCGTAATGGTTAATGTCTTACATTACCATGGTTCGTTAATTTAAACCACGAGATTAATACAGGTAACATTAATAGTAATTGAATTTCAGATCCTATTTGAATTTCACTAGCGTTTCCAATAATGTCCGTTCTCTGTTCCAGGTACCCATCCAGGATATCATATTACTTTTAATCATCTTGTTTCCTCAGTTTCTCTTTGCCCTTCATGACTGTGAAAAGGCAAGGCTGCTTATGGGTGACCTCCCTTGGCTACACAAGTGGCAAAGAGAATCCCCCTCCATTCCACTTCAAGGCTTCTTGCCACAAGATTGAGGTCAGACCTTCCATCCTTCTTTACCCTATTCTGACACAAATGACACTATTTTTTACTGGGTTTGATAATTCATTGCAATGATCACACAGAACTCATGGTGAACACTCACAACTATTTTTTTAGGGAAGGTAACAAGAAACCACCGTCAAAATCTGTGAACAGTAGGATATGGTCACTAGTCCATATCAGCACCACCCCTCAGCCAGCTGTCTTCCGTTTTCAGCCTCTTCTAAGCCATGTGGTTCGTTAGCCTGTGCTTCCATGGGCCAAGAAGCCCAGCTACTGCTGTGTATCACATTCTCACAGTCCCCAAACTGCTCTTCCCGGTCTATGGTCTCCAGGCCTCAGACCCTGGCTGCCTCCCCCACTTCAGGCAAGGATTTGAAAAGTGCCACTGGTGGCACTTCTCCCTGGATGGTTCCAAGAATTCTCTGTCTCTGATTCAGAAATAGCTCTCTTACAGCCATCAATAGATACATGATATCAGCAGGGAAATGGTACTAAAACTGACTAATGCCCTTTCTTAGCGGTAAACACCCTATCTGCATATTCCCACCCAATCGTGTTGTGGGAGTTAGAGAGATGTGGATAGAAAAGTCATATTAAGGGATTTCATTTCACCGCAATGCCCTTAACTGTTTTGAAGAGTATTGACAAGGTATTCTGTAGAAAGTCCCTGAATTTGGATCTGTCTGAACGTGTTTTCAAAGTGCCCTGGTGGTGTAGTGGACTACAGATTGAGCTGCTCACTGGAAGGTCAGTGTCTTGAAGCCACCCATTCCTCCATGGAAGAACTATGAGGCTGTCTGCTCCTATGACGTGTAAAGTCTAGGAAAGCCAAAGGAGCAGTTCTATTCTGTCCTATAGGGTCACTAGGAAATGGAATCAATTCAATGGCAGGGAGTTCGTTTTCTGGAAGGGACTGGGGTCGTGAGTTTGATTTTGAAGACGGAAGCCTAGGTGCAGTGACTTTAAATGGCCTCATCTCAATGAGTACATAATATCACAATTACTTATGAAGATGTCGACTTTAGAAGATCAAGATGGTCTCTGCCAGGCTTCTCTACCATGAAGATTATATTTTTTTATTCCCATACTTTATTTGGGGGAAGCAAGTCACTAAGTTCAACCTATACTCCTATCACAAATGGTTAAATGCTGGTCTATTAACCACAATGACATTTCAAACTCATTCATAGATGCCTCAGAAAAAAGGGCTGATTCTGAAAGGTCCCAGCCGTGAAAACCCCGTGGAGCGGTCCCACTCTGTATGGATGAGGTTGTCATGAGTCAGAATCAACTCAATGGCAACTGCTTTCGTTTTTCCTGGAAGTAGAGGAGGGAATCTGTATATTGTTTAGAATTCTTCTGTAAGGAATAGTTGGCCCTTCTCCTCTATTTATTGATCCAATCAATTCAAAATGATTTGACGCAGTGACCCTGAAGGACAATGTAGAACTATGCTGTAGCATAGAGTTTGCAAGCTTTAAAATTTACAAAGATAATCTGCAATATCTTTCTCACTTGGAGTAATTTGGTGGGTTCAAACTGCTGACCTTTTAGCCAAGATTTTCACCACTGTGCTACCAGGTCTCCCCAATAGTAGAAATCCTGTCCTTTACAGGAAATCATGAGGAAACATCAAATTGAACTTCCAACTCAGAGTGCTTCCAAGTTACGTGTCTAATTACATATATCATTTTTAAAATTTTATTCTCACAACAGTGCTGTGAGGTAGACCACAAAGGTAAAGAAAAGAAAATTCTTATAGGTCTAAGTGACTTGTTCAAAATGTTATAGATCATGAGTAGAAACTACTTGAAGTTCAGTTTAATTTATAGTAATTGTCAAAGTCACAAGTGTGTGTGTGTGAACATCTGAAAAAATGTCATAAACCATCCATTAGCCAATAAGCATATAAAACAGTTGCTGTAATGTTGATGCCAACTCATGGCAACAGCCATGTCTATCTGAGTAGAACTGTGCCCCATAGGGTTTTTTAAAAATCATTTTATTGGGGGGCTCTTACAGCTCTTATCACAATCCCTACATCCATCCATTGTGTCAAGCACATTTGTACATAAGTAGCCATCATTTAAAAAACATTTTCTTTATACTTGAACCCTTGTTATCAGCTCATTCCCCCCCCCTTCATGGCTGATTTTTCTAAAATAGATCATCAGGTCTTTCTTCTGAAGTTACTTTGGGTAAATTGGGACTTTCAAAATTTTCATCCACCAGCTAAGCATGTTAATGTTTATAGACACCCAAGGACTTAATAAATAAATAAACACTCCACTGCCATTGAGTTTACTTCATCCCATAGTGATCCTATATAGGGTTTTTGAAGCTGTAAATCTTTATGGGAGCAGATAGCCTTATCTTTGTCCTTCAGAATGGCTGGGGTTTTGAACCACTGACTTTGTGAATAGCAGTCCAATGCTTGCCCAACAGCTCCACCAATAAGTACGTAATAGTTGCAATTGCCTTGAGAAAGAGATCTGATCATAGGGATTTTGAAATTTAGGATGGAGCAACTGTCCTCTGCGCTGCCTACAAGCAGTAGTGGAGGGAGTTGAAAGACAAATAGATGGTAGAGAGAGGTCAAAGGCAGTCCAAGGTCTTTAGGGGACACATTAGGAAAAAGAGCTCTGGTAGCTCTTTTGATGATTCAAAACCATCAGTAACTCCGAGGTAGAAAAATGAGATTACCCACTACTGTAAATGTTTACAGCCTCGCAAATCCTATGTAGGATCACTGTGAGTTGAAATAGAATTGATGGCAGTGATTTGAATGGTTTTGTTTGAGATAGGGTGAGCACCCGTGGAGATATGAATCAGGCACAGTTGAAAACACTCATGTCCACTAGTGTGGAGGAAGGCAAGCCCAAGAATTATGCTTGCTATCAATCCATGATAGATAAATATATGCATGTGTGGGTGAATGGATAGATAACGTAACACAGATAGATAATACAGTACATGTTTTATCCATTATAAAAAAAATAGAGGATGAAGAAAACTGCAGGGAAACAGTAATCACTCATAATTTCACCAAGGAAAAATTTATCACATCAATTACAATTGCATTTTATATATTATTCAGTTGAAAGCTTATTGTACAACCAATGACTCTTTTGCTAGTTTTCAGTCAATGTTATGTTATGGACCGAATTTTGTTTTCCTCAAAATATGTGATTATAATCTCATTTAGGAGAGAATTGTCTTTGTTATATTAATGAGGCAGAATGAGTGTAGTGTATTTTCTAAGTAAGTCTCCTTTGAGATGCAGAAAAAATTAAAATAGAAAAAAAACAAGAGAAGCGGAAATTTAGGCAGACACCAAACGTCATGGAGAATGTCGAAGAACAGAAGCTCAGAAGAAATAAGGACCACCTTTCAGCACCAACAGAGAAAGAAGCCTTCTAGACCTAGAGCCCTAAATTTGGTCTTCGAGCACCTTAACTGTGAGAAAATAAATTTGTTAAAGCAATCCACTTGTGCTATTTCTGTTATAGCAACTAAGACAGCCAGCAAATACCCTGACCCTCACATGACATTATCTCAGAGCCTGTACACTTTGGTGGACTCAGTAACAACATCTGAAAGCTGCCTCTGGATTCTTTACCTACGGAATGGGTGAATGGCTTGGTAAAGTTCCCATCGCTACCATCAACTTCACTGTTTCAGATTTCCTGATCTTCTCCTAAACTTGTTATCTGGAGGCAAAGACTCCCATACTCATTAAAAACAAACAAACAAACAAACAAAACCCTCTCGTGTAACTTTATTGCCATCTAATTTTTTATGTTAGTCTCCGTTTTTGCCAGTAAAGAATTCCTTCTTAACTGCAAATCGCTTGTTTTCTCAGGAGCTCTCCTATGCTTATTAGAGAAAGATTGCCTTCTAAACCAGTGGTTCTCAACCTTCCTAATGCCTCGACCCTTTAATACAGTTCCTCATGTTGTGCTGACCCCCCAACCATAAAAATTATTTTCATTACTACTTCATAACTGTCATTTTGCTACTGTTATGAATCGGGAGACCCCTGTGAAAGGGTCGTTCGACTCCCAAAGGGGTCATGACCCACAGGTTGAGAACCGCTGTAAACCATTAGGAGCTGGAGTGGGCTGCCTTCCCCTTTACACTTCAATCATTTTTTACACCTGTCAACAGAACCTCTTCTTGATTCATAAGCTAATTTGGAGAAACAAGATTTATTTTTCTTCAATTTTTAGTTTCTTGGAGACACCAGGGGTGAAAATAGTTAAAGCACTTAGCTTATTATAAAAATTTTGGAAGTTTGTGTTCACTGAGCCACCTTAGAAGAAAGGTCGAACAATCTACTTCAGAAAAATCAGCTAGCAGAAACCCTCTGGGGCACAGAGTTCTACTTTGGCATACACGCAGCTGCCAGGAATTGGAATCAACTCGACTGCACTGGTGTTGGTTGTTTCCTAGTGCTGCTGTGACAGAAATAACATATGTGGTGGTTTTAAAGAGCAGAAATATATTTCCTCAAAGCTCTGGAAGATACAAGTAAAAGTCGAGGTCTCAGCCATGGCAATCCCTTCATTGTCAGTCACCCCCGGCACTCATTAATTCCATGGAGATCTACAGGTGGCATATCACCCGTCACCTTGCGTGCACCCCTGTGTGTGTGTGTGTTTGTATGTGTAACCTGCTCTTTTTGTAACTTAAAAATGATTATATCAAGAACCCATCTCTACTCTGGCATGATTAATTACCATAACAAAGAGATCTCCGTTTTCAAATAAGATTCTAGCCACAGGTACATCGGTTAGAATTCCAACATACATTTTGAGAGTACACAATTCATAAAAAATCTATATTTGTAGCTTAAAAGAAAGGAAATTTAACTTTTCCCAGAGAAGTGAGGAGAAGTTCTGTAAACTCCATGTAGGCAAACGATTCCCTCCGCCCCCGCTCTATTCTTGTACTTTGATGCTAGCCATGAAATTGTTCATGGTTATTTCCTCAGAAGCTGACAACCTTTTCCTCCTTCATAATCTGTTCTTTGTCTGGCAGCTCTGAAACTTGTTCACTGTGGGTGACCCTGCTGGCATTTAAAATTCCAGTGACATAGCTTCCAACATCACAGCCACACACATCACCACACTACAGCAAACTGAGAGGAAGGCCCTCAACAAGATAGGCTGACATGTTGGTTGTAACAATGGGTTCAAACGTAAGAACAACTGTGCAGATTGTGCAGGATCAGGTATCATTTCCTTCTGTCATCCATGGGGTTGTTATGAGTTGGAACTCCCTTGATGGCATCTAACAACAATACCAACATTCATATGTTTCACTCATATCTTTTATTTACATTTTTAAACACCCAACGATAGATAGCACTGACATTGTCTTTTGACTACATTACACATTGAGGGAGGAGGAAAGAATGACAAGGGTGATGTGTTTTTTGTATGGCCTTGAATCAAGTTGGACCTGGGAGCAATTCTGGAAGTGCCATAACCCATAAGAAGCTTGGAATTTTACATGTTAGAGGACATGAGGAGGACTGTGTTGGTAGTGGCTGAGAAACTGGAAAAGCCCTGGAAGAATAATAGTAGGAAACAATAATGATAACAGCTGACATGGAGTGCTTCCTGTTTAGGTCCTCTTCTGTGCACGTTGCATATATGGACTCAAACTTCACTACAACTATATGAGATAAGTACACTATTGTCCTTGTCAGACATGGAAATTGAGGCACAGAGAGATGAAATCATTATAATTTTCCCATGGTCTGGCAACTAAGAAATAGTAACAACAAATAGCAGCATTTAAATTCAGACATTTTAATGTCAATGCTCGAAGCCATGAAATGTCCTACCTCTTACTTTCTTTTCATTTTAAAAAAAAATTAATAAATCATTTTATTGGGGGCTCTTACAGCTGTTATAACAATCCATACATCAATTGATTACTGAACACTGGCAGAAGGTGGGACAATGCCTTTAATTAAATTATCTAATTTAAGCCCCACAATAACTCAATGAATAAGCTTCCAATTTTATGTTAATTTGATAAACGAGCTCCTAGGCACATATTCCTGAAGTAACTTCTTCAAATTGCACAATGTATATGAGGTCGAGACACAATTGGACCCCAGGTTTGTAAATTTAGAGCTCAAAGCTCCAGCTCCAGCTTACCGAGATGTCTCAGCTCTAGGAGTCACTTTTCAGAGGGTTTGAAGAGGGTTCCTGAAGGCATTTAGACCCAGGAACCATGTAAGAGTCTTATAAATAAGGTAAAAAGCTAATAATGGCCTCGATCAACCGTCCGATCTCTTCCCTGGTTGCCCTCAAATGACTGTCACGTCAATTCATCGATTCTTTCATTCAACAAATATTTCTTGAGTCCTTCCTGTGTCCCTGACACTGTGTTAGCGACCTAAGGCAGAGTAGTGAATACAACAGACAAAGGTCTCTGCTCTCGTGGAATGTACATTCTAGTAGGTAAAACCACACAGAAAACAAAATAACCGGTAAACAAGTTAATCAAGTCATGTATTATAAAATGATAAGCACTGTGAAGAAAAAGTAGAGAAGACAGAGGCAGCATTAGGGGTGTCAGGATGGTTACAACTTAAATGCCCTTAGAAACCCCAGGGGAATCTCCACTGAGAAGACCACCTTGGAGCAAAGGTATGAAAGAGGTATGGGAGGGAACCATGCATGTAACTGTGGAAATGAACCAGAAGGATATCTGTGGGAAGGATATCTGGGTAAGATCCTTCCAGTAAGGATCCTTAGATGACATTACTATGCATGCTTTATACAGAAACTGGAGGGAAACGAATCTCATCCATCTCTTCTTCTCCTACAGCGGTGTGCCACTGTTTACTACATCATCTCCCAGCTCCTCGACCTGATTCTGAAGGTGTCCGTAGTTTACTGCCACCCTGTTGGCAACCTGATGGATGATGGCCTCTGTGTTCTGGTCAAGTAGGTCCCCTGAATCTAGCATGCCCTCCTCACCGCGGTGTCATCACCACATCCTCCTTGGAAGGCTTTTTGTCTGCTAATCTTCATTGGGGAAAAGCTTCTATTACTTTATACGCTCAACTCAAGACAGACTTTTTTAAAAAGAATCCTTCCAAATTCACCTCTGAACCAGTGCTCTGCTATATTTATAAGCTTGTATTTGCTCCAGTTGTCTTGATATTCTCCAAGTATTCCACATGAGAACCTCCTCTCTCTAAACCTACTTCAGAAACAGAATCAATCATCTGTATCTTCCTAGAATGATTAAAGTGGTACAGTCCCTATTGGTACATGACAAGCACTGGATAGGTGGATGGAAAACCAGATGAATATTATTAAAATAAGTAGAAGAATTCTTCAAGGTATTAGGTAGAAATATGATGGAATGCTCACTACACATAGTAAAATTAATTTCTTCTTAAAATTTTCATTAAGCGTTTAAACTAGGAAGATGAAAATTTTAACACTCACTCCTTCTTTATCTTCATCAACTGTGGTAGATACACCTGTCACCAATACAAACCTATGTTCAATAGGGAACAATCGCCAATACAGTTATCTCAGAGTATAAGAATGTACTCTAAAGGATGCATGGATTTATGCTCCTAATCCTCTGCTTGTATCGGTCATTTCCAACACATATCACTTTATGAACCCAGCATACACCACTGATGCTAAAGAGTTGCTTCCAAAAGAGTATAATTTCCAAGATTCACATTTTTTTCCTGTGCCAATGTTTTCACTCTTTCAATTTGTAGACATACAAATGTTTATTTGACAAAATTATATAGGGATCTAAAATATCACAATAAATGCCATCCATTTATTTAGGACTACTTGTATTTGGCAAGGTTAAGGAGCAATCAGGACTCTCATACATTGCTAATAATAGTGAATCTTATTATAGTCACTTAAGATATACTCACCAAACACATACAAGAGAATAGTAAATGCTCATTAACAATAGGGAAACGGATTGAGTTCTAGTTCCACAACAACACTTCCCACAAGAACACAACACACAGTAATGAGAATAAATCAGACAACTAGCCACAATAACCAAGAGGAATTACACAATGCCCATACACAAAATAAGCCAGACACTAAACACTGAATGATTTAATTTACAAAAAGCTTTAAAACAGGTGAAACGAATCCATGATGAGACTGTAATTAAGTGTCCAGGAGTTGGCTAAGACTCTACAAGTCTCCATGTTTAAGAGAACACGATATTGCTTGGTCTCAGGTCATCCTCAAAATCATTGCTTTGTTTGAGTCCATTGTTGCAGTCACTGTTCATCTCTTAAAGATTTTTTTTCCAAAACCATTTTATTGGGATACAGATATCATACCATTTCATAATCAGGCGGTATTGTACAATTGCTTCCACAATTAGTTTCGAAACATTCTTCTGTCTTGAACTCCTTGATATCAGCTCCCTTTATTCACACACCCCCCCACCAGGAACCCTTATTCTACTTGTTATCTCTACAGGCTCATTGATCCTGGGTTTTATATACAGAAAAACAGAAAAGCACATAACAAAGACTAAAGCAGGCTACCCACAATGAAAAAACACATCAGAAATATGAAAAAAATCACAGAAAAGATTGAAGACGAGATCAGGCCCAAGGTGTATCAGAGCGGGGATCAAGTGAGAGGTTCTAACTGTTCAAGTCAGTTAATCATTGTGATCTTCTATAGTCATCTCTCCAGTACTCTCTGTTTGGTAGCCAGTGTATTCCCATCCCTCCATTATGGACAGAGGGAAAACACTGGAGGCTATTTCCTGAGTGGATCTCACAATTGTATCTTGGGCTTCCACAGTCATTCATAGCCTTCTCCAAACCAAAATCTCACAATTTAAGTTCTGATACTACTCCCTGCTTCAGCTTTGGATTATATTATTTGTAATCTTTCCGTCACGAATGTTGGTGTGCTTCTTCCATGTGGGCTTGACATCTCACTTAGATGGTGCTTTTTTGAAAACAAACCTTTAAGACCCAGATGCTATTTTATCTGATAGACGGCACCATCTAATTTTTTCATCACATTTTGTTATAGCACTCATCTTTTGTGTTTCCTTCATACGGGTGAGTATCATGCAGGGCCATGTTGTAAGAATTAATTGTTTTTAAATTGGAGCTAAGATTTAGTGCGAGCCCCAAAGCCATTCCTAGATCTATGTTTTTGTTTTTAATCTGCCTCTGGCTCCCTTTAGAGACCTCCTTGTTAATTTATGGTAGAGTATCAAGCATTCTCTACTGAGCGTGGTGTCCTTCTCCAGGGACTGGTCTCTGTTAAATGATATGTCCAAAGCACAGGGGGAAAAGTATTACCATCCTCACTTCGAGGGAATCTGTACTTCAAGCAAGACAGCTGTGTTTGTTGTTCTGGCCATCCACAGTTGAAGCTATATTCTCCACCAACACAATATCTAAACTGCACCAGTTCTTCTTTGGTCTTCCTTATACTTTATCCAGCTTTCACATGCATATGAGGTGAGAGAAATCATCATATATTGGATCAGGAACACCTTCTTCCTCAAAGTCTCATCCTTGCTTTTTAACAGTTTTAGGTTTTTCTCAGCAAATTAGCTCAAAGCAATGTCATTGGATTTCTTTACTACTGCTCCCACAGGAGAGGAGCCCTGGTGGTATAGTGAGTTATGCATTGGGCTATGAACCCCAAGGTCAGCAGTTTGAACCACCAGTCACTCTGCAGGAGAAAGAGGAGGCATTCTACTCCCATAAAAATTTACAGTCTTGGAAAGACACAGGGGCAGTTCTACTCTGTCCTCAGAATAGAATTAATGGCAGTGAGTGAGTGAGTGAGTGAGTGAGTGAGTGAGTGAGTGAGTGAGTGAGTACCTGCTTCTACTTGCATTGATTGTGGATAAAAGTAAAATGAAATTCTTGACAATTTTGCTCTTCTTCCTTTATCATGATGTTGCCTATTGATCCAGTTGTGAGGATTTTTATGTTCTTTATGTTGAGGTGTATCCATACTGAAAGCTTTGATTTTCATTAGCAAGTGCTTCAAGTCCTCTTGGCTTTTTAGCAAGCAAGGTTGTGTCATCTGCAAATGAACATCACAGGTTGTTAATGGGTCTTCCTCCAATCTGGACGCTATGTTCTTTTGAAAATGCAACTTCTCAGGTTATTTGCTCAGCGTAGAGACCGAATAAATGTACAAATGTGGTAAAAGGATATAAACCTTTTCTGATTTTAAACCTTTGTGTTTTAGACGACCTGGTTCTGTGTACCGATTCACATGATCACAAAAGTGTTTTGGAATTCCCATTCTCAATATCATCCATAGTTTATGGTCCACACAGTCCAAAGCCTTTGCATAAGTCAACAGACAGACAGGAAACATCTTTCTGGTATTCTCTGCTTTCAGTAAAGATCCATTTGACATCAGCAATGATATCTCTTGTTCCACATCCTCTTCTGAATCCACCTTGAATTTCTGGAAACTCCCTGTTGATGTACTGCGGCAGCCGTTTTAAAATTAGTTTCAGCAAAATGTTACTTGTGTTATATTTTTGATAATATGTTTGATAATTTCTATATTCTGTTGGGTCACAATTTTTTTGGATTGGACTCAGTTTGTTCAGGTAGCTGTCTTCCACATTTCTTGGCATAGTCTAGTGAGATCTCCCAGTGCTGCATCAGTTGTTTAAACATTTCAATTGTTAGTCTGTCAGTTCCTCGCGTCTTGTTTCTTGCTAATGCATTCAGTGCAGCTTGAACTTCTCCCTTCAATATCATCATATGCTACCTAAAGAAATGGCTGAATGTCGACCAATTCTGTTTGTTACATATATTCTGAGTATTCCTCACATCTTCTCTTGATAACGTTTTTATGTTGTTCAATATTTTTCCCATAGAACCCCTCAGTATTGTAACCCAAGGTTTGAGTGTGTTCTTGAATTATTTTAGTTTGAGAAGCACCTAGTATGTTCTTCTCTGTTGGTTTTCTAACTCCAAGTCACTGCACATTTCATTAGAGCACTTAATTTTGTCATCAGGAGTCACTCTGAGTTCCTCTGTTCGGTTCATCATTTTGTCCACTTGCTTTAGCTGCTCCACATTTGTGCATCTCTCTTGACATTCATCTTGATCTTTTATCTCTTTCTTATTTAAGGAACTTAGCTTTATCTGTGTATTATGTCATTGATGCCATTCCAGTAGAATCTGTGATGAGACATGTGACAAAATACCCATTTATAAACTATCAAGGGCTCATGAGGGAGGGGGGAGCGGGGAGGGAGGGGAAAATGAGGACCTAATGTCGGGGGTTTAAGTGGAGAGAAAATGTTTTGAGAATGATGTACAAATGCGCTTTACACAATTGATGTGTGTATGGATTGTGGTAACAGTTGTGTGAGCCCCTAATAAAATGTTTTAAAAAAATAAAACAATAAACAATAAAAAAAAGAAGAGTGGTTATCCTAGGGTATTGTAGTTTCATGATGGGAGAAGGAAAAAGCTTTGAGGAGATGGTTCTTGATTTGAGTGCAGAGTTCATGGTTGTATTCATTTTGAGAAAAATTCATCAAGTTTTACATATGTTTTGTGTACTTTTCTGCATATATTATCATATGACAATAAATTGGGGGTGTGAACAGCCTTGCTATGAGACAGAAAGCATTCATTGTACAGTCAATTGTGGCAAATGTAGCTAGGTTAAAATATAATACCTTCTCTTTGAATTCCGCATTTGACCAATTTTAAACTCTATTTTTATTATTTTCTGCTTCATTTTGATTGAGCCTTTTCTCTGTTTGCACCATAATAACACATTACAAATATCACTTCCCAGCTTCTCCTGACTATGGGCGGTGTTTGGAAAAAGCCCCTTGAAGGCACTCCAAATCTTCAGGTAAAAGAGTCGTTGTATGGACATTATAGTACGCAGGATTTGTGGCTTTATTTCTCTTTGTCCAAATACTCCTGTGATTCTCTGTCGAAAGCTATTCTGTCAAGCATGTGGCAAGGTCTACAGAAGTCCCAGTAAATCAATTTTTGCTTAGAACTACTATAGAGAAGAGCAGACTTCCCAACTGGTCAATATGGTGGATTCTGTGGTGAGCTTGGCCAGTTCCCCCTTCAGAATCTAAGATTTATTCCCCAAATTGCTAGGGGTGCATCTGGTAGACTTTGCCTGACTGTTAGCTCTCTTCAGAGATGATTCTAGCTGAAAAACTTTGCTTTGCCCAAGAGCCATGTAGCCTTTCCTGGGTGGTCCACATTCAATGATGGCTAGATAACATGTGTATATAAAGGTTTTGTCCTATTGCTCAATTTAGGACAGTTCTGAAGATTTATTCCATCTTTGCAGGATCTACTGAAACTCTCATTGAAACCACATCACCGTTTGACTTCTTCTGATGACCAACCCTGCCTCTTTTCTCTCCTATCTAGAGCTGTTGATTGTGTGTGTGTGTGTGTGTGTGTGTGTGTGTGTATGGGATGAGGCGGCGTGTTGACAATTGCCATTAAATTCATGCAGCCCCATGTGTGTCAGAATAGAACTGTGCTCAACTGGGTTTTCAATGGCTATGATCTTTCAAAAGTGGATTGTCAGACTTGAGGACCTCAAAGACAAAGCTCTTTTATGTTACAGATTATATATTTAAAACCCATAAACGTGCATGTGAATATTTGTGCCAGAAACAAGAGTGAATTTACCAACTTAAAATACCTCTAAGAATCTAAAAGAAAAACAAATAATTTAAATCCCTCCATGGTAAGTTTTGAGTTATTTAGGAAGTTAAAATGCCCATGATTGATCTCTAAATTCCAGCGAATCGTAAATAGGTCTGACTACTGAAATGATCTCTTCCATGCATATTTTAACATGCTTTGCTGGATGCATTATCTTAAGTGTATTCTTAAATTAGAGCAAAGATCATTTCCCAGCTCACTAAAAGACTTCATAAAAATGACATAAATAATTTACACAGAAAGCAGTTTTCCCAGCTCTAATATTCTCACTTAATTAATAAATTTAATGTGAGTTTCATAGACAATAATATAGAGGAAACAACTGTTACTCGAACATTTTACTGCAGAAATTATTTTCATAAAGATTGGATTGTACAAAAATAAAGAAGTAAACCTAAATGCAATAACATTATCAAAAAGGGGAAATTCAGTTTCACCATAATTATTGTAAACACTTAATTGATTTTCTAATCTGAATCCATTTTACCTTAGCTATCAGAGTGAAGATTGCGATGTCTAATATACTACTAGCTAACCTGCGACTCAGGCATTTGATTAACACTGTCAGAACCTCTGTATAATAAGGATGTAAATAGAACCAATGTCATGGTGCTATAGCGAGCAATCAGTGAGATAATCCATATGTCTTTTAATATAGTGCTTGAACATAGTAAATGTAAAAAGATTGACATGTATTTTCATTATTGCCCTAATATCTTTTTTTCTCATGAAAGATATTGCCAATGGTCATTTAGAGGTTGAGAGCATTGGCTCTTATAACAGATTAATTCAGTGACCTAAGGTAAGTTATTTTCACTTTCTGATGCTTTCATCATCTGAAAAATATAGCTAATAATACTACCTATTTCTAGAGATGATGTGAAGACTAAACAAGTTAATACATGTAAAGTGATCAGAAGAATGTTAGTTGTTATTATGTTCATAAATACCACAAACTCCCTTTGCAAACACATCTTGAGTTTCCTACGAAGGTAGCTCCCCAATCCCTGTAAGGGAATACTACTGGGTGAACCTACAGAGGAAATTCATATTATCCTGCCCTTCCATTCTCACTGAGCATGCTGGGAATTACCATCAGAAAAAGCAATCTGCAAGTGTTCACGCTAATACTCCTTTGTCAGGGAAGGTGCTCAACCAGTTACATTCTCTATCAAGTCCTTTTCAAACTTCCAGGCCTGGTCCCTGAATTCCAGCCTCTGGGAACATTCCTGTTAATCCTGAACAACTGCACTACTTCCCTGTCCCGTCTATAGCCTCATTGTGGTCACAGGTGCCAGACAGCAGGTGCACCCCTAGTCTTTCAAAGATATTAACCAAATGTGTCTGATGTCCTTGAAGTATATTGAGTAACAGCCAGATAAAAAGTGCCTCTGTAACCTGAGTGCATGAATAGTGCAATATAAAAGAAGAAAACGAGAGCGAGAGGAATCAGAACTTCTAAAATACATGTTTGTTTGTTTTTTCAAAATAGATTTTTGCTCAAATGCCAATCATTATCTTTGGGTTACCAGACTATCGTTTTGAAATCTGAGGACATGTGATGATACAAGTCGGGAACTACTGTGTCTAAAAGTCGGGTGATCAAAAAGAAATTCCCTCTTAGAGAGTTTCTCTACCATATAATATTAGAAAGAAAAGTAATGATGAAAACAGTACCTGGCATGTATGCAGTCTTTTCATATGTTGTTGGTGATCAATGCCATTGAGTCAATTCTGACTCATAGCAACCCCTTGTAACAGACAAGAACTGCCTCATCTTGGTCTCTAGGCTGTGGCACAGTGGGTTAAGCACTGGACTGGTAAGTCAAAAGGTTTGAACCTTTTTGAGAGCAGATCAATAAATCTTTCTCCTGTAGAGTACTAAGCAGGTGCAGACTAGCAATTTTAGGGTTAGCAGTCAAGTGCTTAACTGTTATACCATCAGGGCTCTTTTAAAATATGTTACCATATTTAATCTTCATGGCAACCCCAGGGGTTAGAAATGAATAGTCCCACTTCATTGACTGGGAATTGAGCCTAAGAAGCATTACTTGGCGTACCTCAGGTCCTGGTAACTTACTCAAATCCCAGGACTTTAAAAGAAGTCTTGTAATTCTAGAGTGAGTCTTCCGTCACTGAATAACTCACTGTCGAGTATCACTCAGTTCTGATGATGCCAGTACTGATGCCAACTTTTCACTCCCTAAATTGCTTGGGGGATATGTTTACTTTCCTTTGTGGCACAAAGAAAATGATGGTTCCCTTCGATATCCCAGAGACTCTCCCAAATAAAATTGCTAAGGTGAAACAAGAATCTTAGATTAGAATAAATCAAAATAGAATATATATGTGTATGTATGACTATGCATGCTTCATTGGCCCCAATTTATTGCTATAAATATTAATCTTTTGTGGTGAAATTGTTTTTGATTGAGGGGTTCCCTTGTTGAGTATACAGGCGGGGGAAAGGTGCTGGGCACATTCTGATTAGAGGAATATTCTGCGGACTAGTAGGAAAATGATGATGTCATAGGAGAAATCTGGCACAGAATTTGGATAAATTACAAGCTAAGCTTAGCAAAGAAGCAACTCGTGAATTTTACATGGAATATATCTAGGAAACGCTTCAAGAGAATTAAAACTTTTACAACTTCACTGAAATGAAAAGGCTATCCCAGAGGCATATGCTTATTTTAAACAGTTATTTTTGGGAAGAAAAACTTCTCAAAGAAATTCACTAAAGAGTACTTTTGATTGACATGAATATGCTTCCAAATACACCATTGAAAAAAGAAAAAAAGAAGAGCGTGGGAAAGAAACATGAGGTTCGTGATAGGCAAGCATCATCATTACTCTCATCATCACGCTCAGCACCACCATCTTCTTGGCTATCCTCTTTCATCATTGCCTGTGATTTCTGAACATTTACTCTGTTGCCGGGATTCCTTAAAGGATTTTATAAATGTATTTATCTTTCTGAACAACTCTATGAGTTATCTCCATTTTCTTATATAGGTAAAGACACAGAGACTGAGAAGTTAAAGAACTTGTCTTAAAGCACACTGTTAATAAGTTGTGAATCCAAGATTCCATTCCAGGTCCTGGAGGTTCTAAACTTGTGCTTTCAACCAGTATTTTACATCCAGACTGACTTTTAGATCTCTTGACCCTCCCAAGAGGATATATTCAATAACGTGTATTTTCCACACTACAAAGGACTTTGATATAATACCAAGTTGTCTTAGAAAAGCAAGAATATATTCACAAAAAACTACTGGGACAAATTATCTAGAAGAGACGATCCTTGAGATGTTCATGTGATAATTCATGGCTGTTGCTAAATTTATAAACATTTACTTCTTTCTTCTTGTTGAAGTTATTTTGTTATCTTCCATCTTGAAGCTTATGCATGAAGGTTCAATAACTCTGTCATTGTTCTAGTATTTTCTCTTTCTTTGATCCGTATTATTTAGACACATTCAAAATTAATCTTCTAACTTAGACAAGTCTCTGAAACACTTTAACACTATTTTCATACATGACTTCTATTTAAAAACTCTGCTCCAGGATATGGGCTCATATGATTGTTTTAAACTCCAGTGGGGGTTTCAGAATACTAACGAACTTATGCTGACTTGAAGTAAGTTTAAATGATAACTATGATAGTGAAAAATGCAAGTTGGTCTAACTTCAGTTTCTAAATTATCCTCCACAAAATTATTGCATATTTACTGACAACACTAATTATTTCCAAAGGCACACGAATGCTATGTATGAACTTCTGAGCTGGAGAAGGAAGTAGAATTCTAAAAGAACTCTTAACATAAGTTAATGACTGAGGCAATATAACTAATTATATGTTAAGGCTTCACAATGTGTGCTGAATTTCACTTTTATGAGATACTTAAGGGTTTTTAAAACTACATATACTTTAAAAGTATCATATTATGGCATTTTTTATTTTAGTGCATTATTGGTTAAAGGCCTAAAGGAAGGCAAAGAACAAACCCACCACAGGAACATATGTATTCTTCTGGATTTGTCCTTTAGATTTTTGTTCAAAAGCCTTCTCAGTAGGGCCTTCTCTGACAACCACATTTGAAATGGTAATTGCACCCTCTTCTACCCCCAAACCCATTTTCTCTGTAGTACGCATCACCTTAAACTGCACATTTTATTTGTTTGTTAATTATATATTATCTCCAGCTAACATGTAGGCTCCAGAGGGACAGGCTTTTTTATTTTGCTGCCTCTGTATCTCCAGCTTATTTTTAACTTAACTGTAGGCAAAGAATGTAGTCTTTAGTTGTGGAATTTTGCTGGGAGTTAGTGCTATATATGTTGAGATGGGGGACTCTCTTGATTTCTTGACATCATACTAGGTAGGTACTTGATTTTCCTACAGGATCAGGTTATTTATGACTAAAGTATTTCAGCTTTGCTCATAAGAGTGATGCCAAATCAAGGTCTCCTTTGATTGTGCTATAAAAATGAGAGGATCATTGTCTTACTTACTAGATGGCCTAGAAGAACAGAACTTGATTCTCTCATAATTGTGGTGGCCAAAGCACAAAAACTAAGTGTCACCACCTTTGATTCAGCTTTGAAAGACAAACCATCCCATATCTCTCTCCTAGCTTCTAGTAGCTGCCAATAGTTCTTGGTATTCCTTGGTATTCCACTATTTCACACGGCCCTCTTATTTTGTGTCTTCTTCCTTTCTTTTCCAAGGCAATTTGTCATTGGATTTAGGGCCCATCTTAATCAAGGATTTTTTTCAACCTAAGATTCATAATTATATCTGCAAATATCCTATTTCTAAATATGATGACATTCTGTGGTTCCAGATAGGAAAAGGCCTCATATAGGGCTTCTATAGGCCTTATATAGAGGCAAAAGTATACTCTTTCAGTAAGTAATTCAAGACATATTTACTGAGCGCCTACTGTGTGCCAGGTCCTGATCTGAATGCTGAGCAAAATAGGAAAAAAATCAATACCCTCCTGGAGCTTATATTCTACCAGGGGAAGGCAGATCAATAATGTAAAATGTGGTATTGGGCATTTATAAGTACTATGAAAGAACTGAAAAGGCAGGGATTGGCTACACTAGAGATAGAGGATACTATGTAGAGGTGGAAGTTGACACTCCTTAAGGTAGAATTACTTGGGGAGAGCTCTCTGATGAGGTAATATTTGACACAAGACCCAAGAAAGAGCAATCCCAATTGGAGGGGAGGATGATAACGGTTTCAGAGATCTATTGTTGCATAATGGCACAACTTAACAGCTTAAACATCAATCTATTGTTATTTCTCAGAGTTCAGTGGGTTGACTAGGTTTAGTTGGGAAGTTTTGCTTAAGGTTGCTTATGTGACTGCATAAATACAATGATTGAAACTGGAGTTATTTGCAGCCTTGACTGTGCTTGACTTCTAAAATAGTTTCACTCCCTAGTCTATCATCTTGATAGAGATCCTGGAGGTGGCTGGTAGGGTAGACTTAGATGGAATAGGTGACCCGAAAGCTGACAAGTGGCCTCTTCACAGGATAGCTTCTGGGTGGTTGGACTTCTTACATGACAGTGACTAAAGACTCCAAGAATGAGTGTTCCAAGAGACAAGTGCAATCTGCTAGTTTTTTAAGGCCTTCACCCTAACATTGAAACCGATTCATTTCCATCATATTTTATTGGTCAAAACTGTGACAGAGTCCTCCCAGATTAAAAGGGAAGGCATAGAACTGACTTCTCTATGGAACAAGGGTCAAAGAATTTTGTAGTAATCTTTTATTAGCCTCAAAGTGCTTAGTGGAAATAAACTTGGCATAACAGAAACCAGAGTGGATAGAATAGAGTGACTCAGTCAGGAGGTTGATAGGTGCATATCCTATAGGTACATTGGGCCATAATAAGAAATTAACTTTCTTAATGCTCCTTCTAATTTCCTTTCCATCACGTTTTCTCCCATGATTCTACAGTCAAGAAACCCTCACTGTAACCTAGAACAACAAACAAGATGTCAACAGTGATCTGGGAGAAATAGCTGGAACTTGTACGGGGGCTATATGAGGCTGCCAAAGTAGCAGCAGTACAAATATCCCGACTTCAAATATAACAGTGGTAGACTACAAGTAACGTGCTGTGTTCAGATGGACTTTCATCCTTTCTATTGCAAAAGAACACTATAATTAGGTATCATAATAGGCCTGCTATAACATCCATGCCATATAAGAATACATAGTTTGATATTTTTGTTTATATCTAAACGTAAAGTTATATGTAAATTAGTACTTTAAAAAACTGTATTATGCTTACACTTTTCAATGGAAAAATTAAATTAACCTGAGAAACATGTATGGATTTTATTCTTATGTTTAACTTGAGTGGCACAGAGTTCTACCAGTATCAAAGCATAAATGCTCAGTCATAGATGGAGCTCTGGTGGCTTCATGGTTATGCATTGGGCTGCAAACCACAAGGTTTGCTGTTTGAAACCAACAGCTATTCCTTGGGAGAAAGACAGGGCAGTGACTCCATAGAAGTGAGTTTGTGTCATTTTGAAATGCCTATGTCCCAGCTTACTAATGATATGGGAAGCAAAAAGGAGAGAAAATTGAGTTTAAAGGGGAACAGGCAGTGTATAGGGAGATTACGGTGAGTCTATTGGCCTAGTTCTCTTTAAGTACACCAACATGTGTGATCATGAAGGGCCAAAGGGACCAGGCTTTAAAGACCAAAGGTGGGGAGGGGGAATCATATCCTC
>NW_022103916.1:9771676-9793797 GCF_000313985.2 Echinops telfairi | reverse complement strand
AACTAATAAAGCTTCATCCTACTTGGTGTCATTCCATTTACTTGGTAGGAAGAATCCACGGAGCCTTCGAGATGTTTGTCTTCAATAGGGAAGTAAATAAAGTCTATCCTTTCTACTACAGTGTTATTATTTTCTTTTGTGTATCATAGCAGCCCAGACAGAGTGAATGATGTAACTCAGTTCCTTCGGTTACCATCGTTTCCCATTGAAAAGCTCAAAACACTAAGAAAGACAAATACAAATAGCCCCATTTTTCAAATGAGGAAGTCAAAGTGTAAAAGCATAAATAGCATGGCCAAAGTGGCACAGAAGTTTAAGGCTAAAGTAAATGTGTGTGTGTGTGTGTGTGTGTGTGTGTGTGTGTGTGTATCAGACATTGAGGTTCTGCAGCTCAGTAATGTGAGGAAAACAGCCTTTGAGGTTCTCTATTAGAACAGCTGCTCTGGGATCTAGATTCTGTAAAAACACAAGGAATCCAAGGTCAGAGATTAAGCCTGAACTGGAAGCACTTTGATTATTGTTAATAGCCCAGGAGACTGCTGCCTCAGCTTATGACCCCCAGAGAGGTCTGCTGGAAAGAGTGAAACTACCCTCTCCTTCACAGATCATGAATTCTCAAGGGCAAGTTCTTCATCCAATTATAATTCTTAAATAAGAAAGTGAGAGGTGTTCCTTAGAAGACATCCAAGCAATACTATAATGTACAAAGAAGAAAGCAACAAATTGTCCCAAGTTGCACCATCCAGGTTTAAAACACCCAACAGCTATAACATTTGGTGTGTGCCAGTCCAGTTTCTTTACAGGTTCTAAAACAAAGGAAGATGGTTGAAGGAGTGGCTTGGTGGTAGATATGGGCGGATACACAATCAGATGGTGGAGAAAAAGAAGGAAAATAAATTTAAAGGAAAGAAGGAGAAAAAGATGAAAAGAAGGGTTGAAAGAGCAAAATATTAGATAACCAAATCATATTATATGATCACTTTTTATTAGCATAAAAGTACCTGAAGCTAATGGGGAAAAAAATGAATGGAAATGAATTGAAGAAGTGTCTAAGTTAAAAATATGCTTCATAACCCAAGAAATAGACTCATAATATTGAGTTAAAAAGTCACAAAGATCATCAAGAGATTTGTCTGATTTGAAAGAACTACAAGCTTAATTTTGGTGTAGAATGGTTCCTTGCTGTGAAAGATGTTAGTAGAGTTACCCTCTTTACATGTCTTCTCTTCTCACCTGCCCTCACCTTCTGATTTTATTGACTATGTAAAGAGTTTTCTAATATGTTCTATAATTTGATATATATTTTCTTTATAATATTTACTGTAATATTCTGTACTAAAATAAGAATTCCTTCTATTATGTATACTTAAATCATTACTTTGATATATTTAATATTTTTTAAAAATTACATCAAGGCTTATTTATTCTGAAGTTGTTAATTTAGAGTCACCACTTGGTAATACCTAAAGTATACCTAAAGATACCTAAAGAACGCTGCTATAGCAGTCATGTAAATTATGTGCTCATTGACTGAAGGTGACTAGAAATTAGATGTCACAAGTTTGAAAGGTGGAGAAAGTGGAAAAGTGTAAATAAAACCATTACCTCAATAATTTGGAAGGGAGATCAAGTAGCTACCAACACTGATATTCTAAGAGAAACTGTTTTAAAGCCTCTTAGTGATTGGTGGTTTTTACCTGCAGTATGATAACATTCAGCAAGAACATGGCTCTGAGGATTGTAAAGCTGAAGATTCCTTGCCATCAGATTTCTTCCATCAACTAGAAATGAGAATTCCATCATTGTCATTTTTCCATTTTAGTTCATATTGAGGGATGGAGAACTGTTGATTCAATGATTTCCACTATCTTTACCCCAAATTTTCTCAAATATATCTTGTGCATTATTAATATATATTAATAATTATATATTAGATGCTCAATAAATGTTGATTGATTTGAAGAGAATGGAGATGCTTAATTAGTAGTAATTAATTTAGTAAGTATCAATATGTTAAGTTATAGCGTTCTTATGACAGAATACATGCTAAGTCATTTGAGTCTCACAAATTGGGAAGTCCAAATAAGGTATCATGGGTGTGAAAGCAGTTTGTAGGTTCTAGATGACCATAACAAAGTACTGTTATCATTGTTATAATTTCCTAGACATGATAAAAACTCCCAACAATTGTCTATCTGTCAAGAACTCAATTTTCTCAAGGAAAAAATGCTACACAATACCTCTTTAAAGTGTTAAAGAGCAAGATTTCCCTTTGAAGACTATGGTGTGCCTGATCCAAGTGATGACATTTTTCATTGCCTCAAGTACATGTGAAAACTAGGCAAGGCATAAAGGAGACTGCACAAGGATAATGCATTCGAATTACGGTGTTTGCAATGGACACTGAAAATACAATGGACTGCCAGAAGGACAAATAAACCTATCTTGGAAGAAGTAAAATCTGAATGCTCCTTAAAAATGAAGATGGTGAGATTTTGTGTCACATATTTGGGTATGTTATCATATTTGGATTTCATATTTGGTACAGTGGAGGGTCATCCAAAGAGATGAAGATCAAGGAGATGGGTTGACACAGTACTGCAACAATGGACTAAAACACGTGAGGATAGCACAAGACAAGGCAATGTTTCATTCTGGTATGACTCTATGGTCACTATGCATTAGAACCAACTTGATGGCACCTGACAACAACAACAATAATAGAAGAAGCCAAGAGATAAGCAGGAGCTCAGTAATAAACAGACTTGGGATCCATAGTCTAAACTATTTTGTGGTATGCCACTGCTGATGGTGTATTAAAATAGGCTTATTCATTTGAATTCATCTTGCACTTCCTGGAAATCCCTCAATACTCCATGCTGTTCACACTCCTGGCCTGTCACATGGTATCCCTCATTAATTTTTGGTGAGCTGAGCCCCATTCCATTGCATAACTTTCAGACTACTTCACCATACCCCATGATCATGTTGCATAGGTGGAAAAAAAGATATATCATTCTAATGGAAATAAAAAAACAATCAGGAATGCCTATATTAATCTCTAATAGATTAGACTTTAAAAAAATTGCAGCATGAGAGACAAAGCAAGGCAATATATAATGAGTAATAGGACGGTTGAACAAGAAGACATAACTATGACAAATATCTATATATCTCAAGAAAAGCCTTCAAAATCAATGTGTTGATCAAATTCTTATAAAATTGAAGAGAAAAATAGACAATACAATAAGTCAAGTAGGACCCTTGAATACACCACTCTAGAGGAAGGACATAACATTGGGAAAATAACCCAATAAAAACATAGAGTAACTAAAGAACACAATCAACTTAACTTCCTAAACACATACAAAACACGCCATTCAACAGCAGCACAATATACAGTCTTTTCCAGTGCACATGAAACATTCTCTAGAATAGACCATATGTTAGATCATAAAGCAAGCCTTAGAAATTCAAAATATGATATTAAAAACCATTTTCAGACCACAACACTATAAAATTAGAAATCAACCATAAGAAGTTCAATGGGTGGGCCTCCACTCAAGTAATCCCTCAATGCAAGAATACTTTCTTTTATTAAATTGGCATTCTATGTTGCTCACCTTCCCTACACAACTGCTGAAGACAAATGGGTGCATAAGCAAATGTGGTGAAGAAAGCTGATGGTGCCCAGCTGTCAAAAGGTATAGCTTCTGGGGTCTTAAAGGCTTGCAGGTAAACAAGTGGCCATCTAGCTCAGAAGCAATAAAGCCCACATGGAAGAAGCACACCATCCTGTGCGATCACGAGGTGTCAAAGGGATCAGGTATAAGGCATTATCAGAACAAAAAATCTTACCATAGTGAATGAGGAGGGGAATGTGGAGTGGAGACCCAAAGCCCATTTGTAGGCCACTGGAGATCCCTTTGCAGAGGGGTCTCGGGGAGGAGATGAGCCAGTCAGGGTGTGATGTAGCAACAATGAAAAATACAACTTTCCTCTAGTTCCTAAATGCTTCCTCCCCCACTTCCCCCCACCCACTATCATGATCTGAATTCTACCTTGCAAGTCTGGCTAGACCAGAGGGTATACACTGGTACAGATAGGAACTGGAAACACAGGGATTCCAGGGCAGATGATCCCTTCAGGACCAGTGGTGAGAGTGGCGATACTGGGAGGGTGGAGGGAGGGTGGGTTGGAAAGGGGGAACTGATTATAAGGATTTACATGTGACTTCCTCCCTGGGGGACGGACAACAGAAAAGTGGGTGAAGGGAGACGTCGGACAGGGCAAGATATGACAAAATAATAATTTTCAACAAATTATTACATGATGAATATCTGCCTGTATTCTTTGAAGAACATATATGAGCACATTGGTTTTAGAATAATTTAATAAAACCTTTCGGAATGCTCACTATATAAATGTGTTTCACTTGCTGTAAAGTAAATTATGAATATCCACATTTTTTGCTTTGAAAATCTCTCCAAAGATAATAAAACTTATATGTTTGCAACAAGTAAATGAAATGGAATGTAGGTGAGGAAGCTTAGTAGATTGTGACTTATGCCTCTTCCTCTTTCACCATGATGTCTCTTCCTCTTTCATCTAGTTCATGTACATACGGCACATATTTTGTTTGTTTGGGAAAATGATCTGTTCAGCTCAAATCTAGAGGGTTATTTCATCACTTCTAATGTCAGTGATGCAGTTATTTGTACTTAACAATTATTGTCAAGTATCTACTGAGAGTTTTCATCTTTGCAAACAGTCCTCCTAATTTTTGCTAGTAAAGTTTAGAAAGCTGCTGTTGACATGCCTTGGACAGACTTGCAGAGAATGTCCTCTTTTAGAGAATATTTCCTAGTTGAGAAAAGAGACAATAACAACAGAATCTTGAAGAAGCTGAAGAAAATACTAGTTTGATATAATTTGGAATATTGGATGTTTTCTGTCTCAGAAGCTCTGATTAGTATGAAATTTGAAACTAAAGCCCAAAGAGAGCATACAACTGCTTTATACTTGCAGGCTTAACTGTTATGTGTTTACTGGGTGTTGAAAGGTAGCGTGAGTTTGGATTGAGAGTACTTCATACTGATAATCAGGAGAGGATTTTGAAAAATTCATAGGAAAATCACACCATCTTTTAATTCCACTTTACATGAACTTTTTGAAGCCTCTTGTATTTACAAACTTGAGCTATCTCAAGAAACTAAACAGATTCCATATATCTTAGCTTACTTCCCAGTGGGCAAAAGCTACACTCATTGTCTATGTTCCTTTTGCATAGCTTATGCTCTGCCCCAATGAAGAAGAATCATGTGAATAAACATAGACTTCTCATCTATGTTGCCTACTTGCTTCTGCTCTAAGGGCTATTATCAAAGATGGTATAACATTTGTCATAACCCTTCTGTCTACTGAAATTTTTGAAATCTAATTTAAAATACAGTAGACAACAAACAATAAAAGCAGAGAGGGGAAACTGTAGTATCTATCTATAAGGCTAGTTCAGTGAAGCTCTCAAAAGATATTATAAGGGTGAAACTGTCCCTCTTGGTAGTGTAGAACGGCAACTGGATTAGAGTGGAAATCGTGAGAAATAAAATATTCACATTATAATTGCATTTGCCTAGCCCAAACCCTCCTGATGTACAAAAACGCAGCATATCCTAGAGTACAACAGTCCATAAGTGTTGGCATTCTACAGCCTCTTAACATACACTTTTCTATTCTCCCACTTCAGCGCTGTTCATCCATGGAAGCCTGGATCAAGGTCCAGAGTGCGCAAGGGTTTGACAAATCCTTGCATTGCTTCTGGAAACAGCTGCCCACTTCACACATACTCCATATTCCAAATTATATCAAACTAGTATTTTCTTCAGCTTCTTCAAATTAAGAGCCCCAACAAACAAAATATGTATGTACATGAACTAGATGAAAGAGGAAGAGGCCTAAGTCACAATCTACTAAGCTTCCTCAAGATTCTGTTGTTATTGTCTCTTTTCTCAACTAGGAAATAGTCTCTAAAAGAGGACATTCTCTGCAAGTCTGTCCAAGGCATGTCAACAGCAGCTTTCTAAACTTTACTAGCAAACATTAGGAGGACTGTTTGCAAAGATGAAAACTCTCAGTAGATACTTGACAATAATTGTTAAGTACAAATGACTGCATCACTGACATTAGATGTGATGAAATAACCCTCTAGATTTCAGCTGAACAGATCATTTTTCCCACTGAGAATGAAATCCCAATATAACTTGCTATCATATCATTTATTCATGAACAAGGCTTTGGAAAACCACATTTTAACAACATAAGATAGATCTACAGTAGCAATAAAAGTAAGTGCCATTAGATAAACACAAGCCTTAACAACATATCTGAATCCGACAGAATAGCAGCTTGTTTACCACAGCAGGCCTGGCTTTTTCAGATAACTGCTATATCAGCAGGAGCTGTTGTGGCTTAGTGAGTTATGAATTGGACAGCTAATCGCAAAGTTGGCAGTTCTAAACCACCAGCTGCTCCATGGGAGAAAGATGAGGCTTTCTGTTCCTCTAAAGAGTTACAGTCTTGGAAATCCACAGGGGCAGTTCTACCCTGTCATATATGGTTGCTAGGAGCCAAAACTGACTTCATGGCAGTGAGTTGTATCAGCACACCATTTCTTTTGCAGCCCTTCTCTTTTGAGAAAACACATTCTTTGGGCAGCTAGCTTACTATGAAGTATTGTATACGCCCCCATTTCTGAGTGGCTTCATTTCATCAGTTTCCATTTTAACCAGCATTTTCATGTTCTTTGTCCAATGTTACTGAGACATAAAGCTATTGTCTGCTAAAGACCATGCAAGAAATTTAAAAAGCACATCATTAATTTTTAATCCATCAACTTGCCAAGATACATTCCTCATTTGTTATGCCAAATACAAGTCTAATTGTTGCCATGGAATTAAATAAATTAGCCTTAGATAGAGCAGATTGTCTCCCATAATGACATGTCATGTCATGCCATTTCATGCCATTACCTTGTATGCAATAAAATGTAAAACAATCATGTTCCACAACGTGATATAAAATAACATAATCTATACGTTAGTTGAGATGATACCAGTGTAGGGTGGATCCTAATACTAATCACTTTGGGGTAATAGGGAGACAATAGTAGGAACAGAAATACATGGAAAGAAATTCATGCAATATGTGAAGGCCCGTCAAGGAATGCCAAGGCATCAACAAACGCTTGGGGCTACTGACAAGGAAAGTTAGACTTGGTGGAGACCCTAATTGGACAGTGAGCTTCCATAACTGTGAGAAAATAAGTGTTCATTCTTTAAAGTCACCCATTTGGATTATTTATGCCATAACTCTATAAAGTAAATAAGATTCATTTCAAGAGGCTGATTTGAGTAGCAAGGTATGAAAATATGGAAAGTAGCATATTTGATGCTTTTAAGCTTTTGATTAAAATTGAACATACTCGCTGAGGAAGTGAGGACCTATATGTATTTAACAAGCCAGTCACAGTTTGGATTGGGGAAGGGCAGTTACAAAAGAAAGCAGGAGAGGGTAATATCCAAAAGTACTAAAAGCTGATTACCATGACAGAGGAGATAAATTTCTCAGTTATATTCTCTGGTGTGTATGTAATAGGAGATAGAATATCAGAGTTCTTGTTGGTAATTCTGTAAATGGACATAGATATCCAAAATGATTTTTACAGGTTAAAAATGAGAAAAATGATATGCTGCCCAAGACATGATAGTGGTGATAGTGGACAACAAGTATTTATTTAGAGGAGAAATCCATATCCATAAGGCCCTCATTGTAGCTTTTTTAAAGATATGACCACAGGTATGTCAAATTAGCACCTTTATAATATTCCAAAAACTTTGGTTTCATAATTACTGAGAATTAACGTTACTGGTAGGTTAGTGTATGTAACATATGCCAACCAGTCAGTTACTATCAAAATGATTCTGACTGTGGTGATCTATGTGTGTCAGAGTGGAATTGTGTTTGATCGAGTTTTTAATAGCTTTTTTGGGGGGAGTAGATCATTAGGCTATTCTTCTGAAGCTCCTTTGGGTAGACTAGAACCTCCAACTTTTGGGTTAGTAGCTGAGTCAATTCTGCATCACTTAGGGACTCCATTTAACACATGCAATGTTGCTACCAGGTGCCATTGAGTAGGTTCTGACTCATAGGGACCCTATGAACAACAGAACAACAACAGCAAAAACTGCCTGGTCTGGTGTCATCCAAACACATGTTATATTTGAGCCTATTATTGTAGCCACTGTGTCAATCCATCTTCTTAAGAATCTTCCTCTTTTCTGATGATCTTCTACTTTGCCAAGCATGATGTCCTTTTCCAGGGGCTGGTCTCTCCAGATAACATGTCCACATTATGTGAGACAAAGTCTCACCATCCTTTAACCTAAAGAATATATTGCATCATGCTTTATTCTAAAGAGAATTCTGGTTGCACTTTTTCCAAGTTAGATTTATTTGTTCTTATGACAACCAATTCATAGTACTTTCAAAATTCTTTACCAATACCACAATTCAAATATATAAATTTTTCTTCTTTTGTATTCTTTGTTCATCATACAACTTTCACATGCATATGAGGTCATAACGTGACTTGGGTTAGAGCACCTTAGTCCGCAAAGTTACATCCTTGCTCTTTAACACTTTAAAAAGGCCTTTGCAGCAAATTTGCCTAATTCAATATAAAATTTTATTTCTAGACTGATGCTTCCATGAGCATTGATTGCGGATCGAAGAAAAATGAAATCTTTGATGATTTCAATCTTTTCTCAACTTATCATGATGTGATGATTGGTCTAGTTGTAAAGAGTTCAATTTTCTTTACATTGAATTTTGATCTATATTGAAGGCTGCTATACTTGATCTTCATCAGCAAGTGCTTCTAGTCCGCCTCACTTTCAGCAGGCAAGGTTGCATCACTTATATATTCCAGGTTGTTAGTAAACATTCTTCCAATCCAGAAGCTGTGTTATTTTTCATATAAACCAGCTTTTCTGATTATTTTCTCAGCATACAGATGGAATAATCACGGTGAAAGGATACAATCTTGATGCACACCTTTCATGATTTGAAACCATGCAATATCTCCTTGTTCTCTTCTTATTCTATGCACAGGCTTTACATTAGCACAATGAAAAGTTTTGGAACTCACATTCTTCTCAAGGTTATCCATAGTTTGTTTTGATCCACATAGTCTGATTTCTCTGCATAGTCAATAAAACACAAGGAAACATCTTTCTGGTATTCTCTATTTTCAGCCAAGGTCCATTTGATGTAAGTAGTGATATACTTTGTGCCACAACCTCTTCTGAATCTGGCTTGAATTTATGGCATCTCCCTAGCAATGTATTGTGGCAACCAGATTGAATTATCATATGCAATACAATATTCATTTGCATATTTTATACAATGATCATGTTGTATACAACATGTTAAAGTACACTGGTGCTTACCATTTTCTCCACCAGATGTCAGAAAAGAGTAATACAGAAATATGATAATCTATAAATCAAGAGAATATTTTAGAGTGATTTTCTCTAGATAGGATTATAGAAGGTTTAAAATGTCCTTTTCTTTACCTATATCTTCTAATTTTATTTTTACAATGAGAGTGATTAAATTTTGTGGTAACTAAGAAGTAATTACATCTATTATAATTTAAAATATAAAGAATATTTTTGGTATATGTATTAATTTGTTTCAGTCAAGGACACTACTTTATTGTATTTTCTGAGGTATACATTAATTGTATGTAATAAGCTAAAAAACAGAAATTTAGTGACTACTTCAAAAATATTTTATATGGAATAATGTTTCTACAATTGGTGACTATGAGTAATCTAGTGTTCTGGACAATCAGCCATTGTAAGTTTTACATGTCAGACAAGGAAGTCACAAGAAATAAGTCAATGAGACCTACATTAAAAAGCAAGAAACTCAACAAAGGAAATTTGCTATGAACTGCTGATTTGTATCCAATAAATCACAGCCTCACCATGCTCAACTTTTATTGCTAATCCCTGAGTCTGTTTTTTTAGATACACGTGGAAGCCAATGAAAAGACAAAATTGTAAGGTAAATCAAAGAATTTCATTATAAAACAGGAAACATTTTACCAATGTAGGCAGATTGCTAATTTATTTGCTGTTTGACCTTCTTGGTATCATTGCCCACAAATAACATTATCAAATGTTATAGAGTCTAGATTCTGATTACATGTGTGTCAGAGTTGAACATAGTTGGTCCAATGAGTTTTCAATAGCTGATGTTTTCAGAAATCTCCATGTCTTTCTTCAAAGACGTCTTTGGGTGGAATTGAACTTCTAGTCTTTGGGATTATCAGCCAAGCATGTTGTTTGCACCACCAAGGAACCCCCACAAAAACTATAAGGATGTCAAAATTTCTATGTAAATCAAATTGGAGATGGTTGCACAACAGAAGTGATATAATTGGCTTTATTAAATTGCTTAAGTTAAAAATATTGAATTGGCAAATGTTGTTCTATCCGTATTTCTACATAAAAAAGAAGGCAAAAGAAACCTTGAATGTTGTTAGTCTCTTCTGCCTTTTAAGAAGATTTCTTTTTTAATATTTATTTTAATTCATCATTAATTGGGAATTAATACATATGTCATATCATTCCATAGTTCAATCACATCAAGCAGTATTATACAATTGCTTCCACAGGTTCCAAACATTCTTTTTCTTCCTAGACTCCTAGACATCATCTCCCCTTTACACCCCACAACTGTACCACCACCACCCCTGAAACTGTCATTCTACTTGCTGTCCCTATAGGTCCATCAATCCTTGGTTTCATATACCAAAACAGAAAAATTTATAACACAACTTCAAGAGGTTGACCTCCAATGATATAACACCTCTGAGATAAACCCCAACATGAACAAACAAAAATATTAAAAATGTTGAAAATCAGATTAGATCCAATGTGCATCAGAGGGGGATCAATTGACAAAGTTTTAACTGTTCAAGTCGGGTTTATACCTTTGAATTCCTTTGAACTTCTGTACTCATCTCTCCAATATACTCTGTTTAGTAATCACTTTCCTCCCATTCCTCAATTACGGAGAGAGTGAGATCACTGGAGGCTTATTGCCTATGTAGTTCCCACAAATGTATCTTGGGCTCCCATGGTCATCCACAGCCTTCTGCAAACCAGATTCTCACAACTTAGGCTCTGATACTATTCCCTCCCTTGCCTTTGATTTACAATCTTTTGGTGGCTGATGATCGTGTGTTTCTACCATGTGGACTTAATTAGCATCTCATTTAGATGACTGCTTGTTTGGAGGCAAGCCTTTATGACCCCAGACGCTACTTTATCTGATAGATGGGCACTGTCATTTTGCTCTAGCACCTCTATCTTCTGTGTTCCCTTCCTGAGGGTGAGTGTTGAGTAGAGCCATGATGTAAGAACTAATAGTTCTTAATTTGGAGCTAGGATTTAGTGCAAGCCCCAAACCCATTCCTGGACCCATTTTGCTGTTATTGTTTTTTTCTGCCTTTTGCTCCAATTCAAAATCTCCCTGTTAATTTATGGTAGAGAGTCTTATTGATAATCTCCATTGGGCATAATGATCTTCCATTAACACTATCTTTGATTATCCCCTGGTACTAATTTTTTAAAGCCCTGTTGAGAGGGGGATATTGAGCCAATGTAGGCTAACTCTGTATCACCATACCTGATTTATTCACTTATATAGAATCAATTCTTTCGTGGCTGGATGCTATTTACACAAATAATGGGAGTTAATTGTCAGGGAAATTTACAATAATAATCACTGAGAATGTTCATCACAGGTTTGCTGGAATAATATATATCTTAATACTGCATATTGGACATTGGTATAGCAAGATCATGTTTGTCTGTCTACCAACAGTTCAACAATCTTGATACAGCTGTCTTTTGCTTCCTCAGACATCATGTATTTTCCTACTTAAGTCTGCTATCTCATGGTTGTTTTGACTTGCATTTCCTGGATGGCTAGTGAATGGGAGCATTTCCTCATATGTTTCTTAGCCACTTGAGTGTCATCCTTCGTGAATCATCTGTTCAGGTCTTCTGCCCACCTTCTCAAAGGGTTATTAGTTTCTTGTTGTATGCTTGTAATATACTGTAGATTTTAGTAACTAGTCTTTTGTCCATTATTTCATTACTAAATATCTTTTCCCAATCTCTGCTCCCTTTTTACTGAGCTCATGTACACAAGTTTTCTATTTTTTCTTCCGTGATTATTTCCTTTGTTATCTCTGATAGCCCAGGTATTCCCTGCACTAGGTCGCTTAGGTTTGTCCCAATTTTCTCATTGATGATCCTGAGAGCTTTGGGTTTTATATTGAGATTTTGGGTCCACTTTGAGTTTGCTTTTGTGCATGAGGTGACATATTGATCTTGTTTCATTCTTCTGCAGTTTTCCCAGCACCATTTATTGAAAGGAGCATTTGCTTCCCATTTAATTCTTATTGGGCCTTTGTCAAAAATCAGTTGTCTGTATGTGGATGTTTTCATTTCTGGGTTTTCTGTCCTGATCCACTGGTCCGTGTATCTCTCCTTATACTAATACCAGGATGATTTAACAATTGTGGCTGTACAGTAGGTTTGAGGTCAGGTAGTGCAAGACCACCTATTTTGTTGTTCTTTTGGAGTTCTTTGCCTATCCTGGGCTTCTTCCTTCTTCATATGAAGTTAGTAAGTAGCTTTTCCATTTCTTTAAAGAATGAAGCTGGAATTTGGGTCGGGATTACATTTAATTTGTAGATTGGTTTAGGTAATATTGACTTTTTCACAATTTTGAGTCTTCTGATCTGTGGACACGGAATATTTTTCCACTTATGTAGATTCCATTCAGTTTCTTGTAGTAATGTTCTATAGTTTTCCTTGTACAGGTTTTCTTTTCTTTTTTTGGTTAGTTTATTCCTCAGTATTTCAGATTTTACACAGTTATTGTCAATGGTATTGTTTCCTTGAAGTCTACTTTGATATTCTCATCACTGGTATATAGGAATATGATTAGTTTCTGCTTGCTAATTTGTATCTTGCAACTCAACTAAACTTCTCTATTGTTTCCAGCAATTCTATTTTGAACTCCTTAGGATTCTCAATATATAAAATCATATTGTCTGAAAACAGCAAAAGTTTCACTTCTTTTTTGTCCAATTGTACTCCCTTGATTTTTTGTCATCGTCTTACGGTGCAGGTTAGGACTTCCAGCACAATATTGAATAAAAGTATAGATAAGGGACAACCTTATTTGGTTAGTTTCGTCAGTGGAAATGTTTTAGGCTCTCTCCATTGAGTTTAATATTGTCTATTGGCTTTTCAAATATGGCCTTTATTGTCTTGAGGATTTTCCCTTCTAATCCTATCTTCTTGAGAGCTTTTATTAGGAATGGGTATTGGAGATTGTCTAATGCTTTTTCTGCCTCAATTGATATGATCATATGGCTCTTATCCTTTTTCTTGTTAATGTAGAGGATTACACTTTTTTTTTTTTCAAATGTTGAAACATCCCTGTATCCATTGTATGAATCCCACTTGGTCATGATGTCATGATGTATTGTTTATTTTGGATTCTATTGGCCAAGATTTTATTGAGAATTCTTGCATCTATGTTCATGAGTGGTATCTGCCTGTCATTCTCTATCCTTGTGGGGTCCTAGGCTGGTTTGGATATCAAGGTTATGCTGGCTTCATAGAATGAATTTGAGACTTTGCTGTCCCTTTCTGTTCTGGAAGAGTTTGTGTAGGATTGATGTCAGCTTTTCTCTGAACATTTGGTAGAATTCTCCTGTGAAGCTATTGGGACCAGGGCTTTTTTTAGTTGGGAGTTTCTTGATGACCTTGTCTATTTCCTCTTTTGCTGTGGGTCTGTTCAAGTTCTTAATGTGCATATGCATTAATTTGGGTAGAGAGTGTTTTTCTAAGTATATCGTGTACCTTGAAGTCTATTTTGTTGGAGATTAAAATTTCCACCTTTGCATTTTTTATTGCCATTAGCTTGGTAAAATTTTTGCCGTCCTTTGATTCTCAGTCTATTTTTGTCCATGAGTTTTAGATGTATATCTTGAAGGCAGAAGATAGATGGATATTATTATCTAATCCAGTCTGTTACTCTTTGATTTTGATTGGTGTGTTTAGTACATTGACTGTGGGTGTAATTACATCTGAATGTAGATTAGTTACTGTCATCCCATTTTATTGTGCTTGACATTTTCCTTTCTCCCCTTTTATGGGATTGTGTGTATGAGAGAGAGAGGAGTTAATTTGTGAATTCATTTCTCCACTATATCTGTAATGTTTCAATGTGTTGGTTTCTGAGTGCTGTTGCATCCTGCAGGAGTCTCATGTTTAAAGGCTGAAACTGTTGTTTTTATGCCCATAAAGAACAATATCGTTTTTTTCATTGTTGTTTTGCAATGCTGGTTTTGTTTTTACAAATTCTCTAAATATTTCCTTGATTGAGAAAATTTTATTTCTCCTTCAAATTTGATGGATAGCTTTGGATTTTTGGATTGCAGTTGTTGTCCTTTAACTTTTGGAATATGTTGCTCCAATTTCTTCTTTCCTGCATGGTCTCTCCAGGGAGATCTGAGCTTACTCTTATCTGTTGACCTTTATATGTGACTGCTTTTTTTCTCTCGAGCTGCTCTCCTGATTCTCTCCTATTCCTTCTAGTTGAATAACTTGACTACTATATGTCTTGATATATTTTGTGGTGTGTCGGGGGGGGGGGGGGGGATCTATTTGGTCTCTCTGCTTTATATATGGTTATCATCTCCTCCTTTGTGATAATTAGTACATTTTCTTCCAAAATTTCCCTTAGTAATAACTGTAGACTTATTTCTTTCTTTCTGTCTAGGCACACCAATAATTCAAGCATTGTTTTGATTCATGGTATCCCACATCATGCTCAGGCTTTCTTCAGATCCTTTTGCTTTTTTGTTTGTTTGTCTTCTTTACTGAATTCTGCTTTGTTGTCTTTTTGTTCACTGATTCCATTTTATATTCTATTGGCCATATTTTGTACTTTGTTTTTTTATTTCTGCTACATTTTTCCTTAGTTCCTAAATTTCCTTTGGGTGTGAGGTATCTAGTAGCTCCATTTTTTCATATGTTTTTTAGGAATGAGCCCCTTATCTCTTGTAAGGGCCTAAGCATCATTTTTTGAATTTTCTATCTGGCAGTTCAAGGGCTTTTTCTTCTGTGTATTCCATTAGGCTTGGGTAATCTTAAGTTGTTGACCTTTGATTCTATTTATTTATTTATTTTTGGTAGATGCTGATTGCTGTTGTTTGCACCACATAGTGGTAGAACAGTAGATGATGTATAGGCTTCTGGGTTGTATAGTGGGGGGAAGGGTTGGATTTTTAGGTTAGAGGACGATCAGGTATGAGTTAAAAATCATATGGCGTGGAGAATAGGAGGGAATTACAGGATAGAAGGAATAGGTTATAGGTGCTTAGAAGTAGGCTTTAAGTGGTAGTATTAATCATAAGAAGCTTTCCTGTTAAATATAGTAGATTTTTTAATCATTTTATTAGGGGCTCATATAACTCATCACAATCCATACATACATCAATTGTGTAAAGCACATTTGTACATTCATTGCCCTCATCATTCTCAAAATATTTCCTCTCCACTTAAGCCCCTGTACTTAGTAGATTATAAAAGAGTGTGTGTTACTGAGGTGGAGGAAGCAGGGTCTTGAGGTAATAGTGGTTGGAGTGGGGGAGGGTTAAACTAAGAAATCTACCAGTCATGTATTGACCCTGTATATTATTTAGGGAAACTGCAGCCCTTATTTTATAGTGTTTATAACAAAAAATGCTTTTATTGTGGATTCTGCCCAACTCAGTATTATGTGCTCTTTGCATGTGATCCCAGGGGGGATGTAGGCTATTGGAGTGGGGGCCCAAAGAAGGGGGAGAGGGGAGACTTCTGATCAGTAGGCTAGGCAGTCCTGCTAAGGACCTAAGTCCTTTTGTCTGTCAGATACCTAGATGGGGGAGGAGAAGGCTCTGAGAAACACAGAAATTCTGGGTTTATGTCCATCTGGTGGGAAAAAGAGTTCTGTGATTTTCTTCCTGAAACGAGTATAGGAGCAACTTTATTATATTCTTGAAAGTCCCATATTGTTCAAGTTGTGTTCCTGTCTTATTGGGACGGGACCCCTTTTGAGTTAGCTGGGAGTTTTTATCTGGCAGCTATTAGAGCTGCGCCCTTGCAGTAAGGGGAGGAGAGGGGGTCCAGTAAGAGATAGTAGTAATTTTGAAGGCTCTGTTCTGCTGGCCGAGGTGAGCTTCAACATCTAAGTCTCCCAGTGGTCCAGGAGGGTGTAGGACTGTGGTTTCCACTTGGGAGATGGTGTGGGTTGGGATATTCACCGCATTGGCAAGTCTCAGAGCTAGGGTAGAAGGGAGGAAGCTGGCATTCACTGCCACAGTGACTTTACTAAGGTAGCAGGAAGGGAGAGACAGCAGCATTCTCTGTGGGTGAAAATAGGAGAGGGAGCTCTAAAATATTCCTGGAGTGCTGAGATTCTAGGGCCTACATCTAAATTCTCAGAACAGGCATCCTCACCTGTCAGTCTCTGGGCCACCAAGGGGAATTCTAGGCAGGAAACTCTATCTCAGCACATCTTCCCAGAACTCTGGGATGATTTCTGTCTGTGGGAAGGTGTGTCTCTATGTTGCTCACTTCCATCTAGTGAGACAAGTGATGGAGAAAGGAGGCAAAAAAGACTGAAAATTCAAAATCTCTGTCAATTTTCCTAAGGGACTCAGGGTGGAATCAGATTAAGTGACAGTCTCTTCAGAGACCATCAGCAACTTTTTAGATGAAGAAACAGGAGTTGGAAAAACAGAGTAGCAAAGAGATGTAAGGCGGTTCTGAGGATCGGTAATTTGTTAAGAGGCTGGGATTCACAGAGAAATATGGCAAATGAGAACTCCCCAGTGGTGCAATAGTCTAGGGGTTATTATACTTAAAATGTCTAGTATTGGCTTCTAAATTGTTTGACTTTGAAATTTAAAACCACCCCAGTGCTCCAAACTCAGTCAAATTTTCTGCACAGCAATGAATTGGATGGTTTGAACAAAATAGAGACGACGTGATGAGTTTGAACCTGGGTTTCCATAGAGCAAAGGGAGCCCCAGGGCAAGATATAAAATGGGTATAGGTGTCAGTGGAAGTAGGAACTATGAGCCACAATGATTATGAGAATGGAAAAACCGGTACATTCACATGAATCTTGGGAAGATCAATGGTGCTCCACAACCAAAAAAAAATGAAAGTTGGAACTTGAACTATTTTTTAAAGAAAATCTGGAAAGTAGGTTAATCATAGCTGATATAGGAGACACAATGACAAACTTTCAAAATAGACATAAATACTTTCAAATGTGAATCTATGGCAGTGTTTATAAAATTGTATACAGGTTTGTTTGTTTTTATAACTCAAAGCAGTCTTAGATATTTCAAGAAAGTTATTTAATAAACCAAGCCCCCCCCCCCTTTTTCCCCTCTATTCATGTTGTCAGAAGTTTTACCAGATGGATAATATCATCTCATCAAGAACTTTCCTAAATAGGCTTGGAATAGTCACCTATTTGCCCTTTGATAAAAGTGTCTGAATTTCCAGAATTATTGAAATATAAAATACATGTGCATCATTCAAAGATTTTCTGAGATAATGATCTGGATCTCATATATAGAAATATTCACCGAGAAGTCTTCAAATCCTTCAAAAGCTGCCCTAGGCTTACCTTTACATGGTGGATTAGATGCTCTTCTTCATTCACTTTGTAGGTCTCCAATCCTAGCTCCTTGGATAATCTTAAAATACGATTCTGAGTTGGCCCAACATAAGATCCACCAAGGTCCACGTATTTAACTTTTTGATTCTGTTTTGCAATGAAAAACAAATATTTTAAAATAAGCAAATGAACACATTTACATGTCACAGGTTATAGAGAAATGTCGAGGTGTATCCATCGAGAACCGAATTATCTTCTGAACTCAACTTTATTCCAACAATGTAAATGAACATTGAATTTAAAACAGGCGGCAGACTTTTGAACCCCATTATTCACAATATAAGGATAAAATTTTAAAGTATTGGTATTAAGCGTTTCAGTTCATACGTGCATGGGATTATTCCAAACAAAAGGTGTTTAAGCATGTCTCTACTTTCAGTAAATGGCTCCAGACACATTCTCTCGGTCATACATTTGTCTTAATCTTGTTAACCAAACCAAAATAAAGGCTCATGCAATCAAATCAATCCTGACTCATATCAACTCTATACCACAATGGAGAATTGCCTCTGTAGCAATTTTTGATTTTGCTAAGATTTTCCCGTGCACATTTATGGGAGAGTTCTACTCTGCATTACATGAGACTGCAACGAGTCAGAATCTTCTACCCAAGAAAAGGCTTGCTTTTGGTTTTAAGGGCATAAACAATGGCCCAAAGACAAGAGGACTAGGGCAAGTTTGGAGAACTCTATGGAATCACAAATAACTAAGGTATATGATCTTTGTCAGGGTCAATGGCAACATTTCCAGGTAGAGATACTTCTGATCTTCACGATTGGGGGAGATATCCTCTCATATCTCCCATGGTACATACAACTCTAGGCTGAAACCCACCTCCACTGTAGCATGTCTCTTGATGAATTGTAACTGTAATTACAATTATAATTAGAAGCAGACTGGTTTCTCCAAGGAGACTATGAATTACTTGGTGCTTACTATGCTTGATACGAATTGATCACAAGGATTAATCTAGGAGCCCCCTCCCAGGGGGACGAATAACAGAAAAGTGGGTGAGGGGTGATGGAGGATGATGTAAGATATGGAAAAAATAATCTATAACTTATCAAGTGTTCATGAGGGAGGGCAGGTGGAGGAGGGAGGCGGAATAAATGGGGAGCTGATATCAAGGGCTCAAGTGGAAAGAGAATGCTTTGAAAATTATGATGGAGGCATATGTGCAAATATGCTTAACACATTGGAGGAATATATGGATTGTGATAAGAGATGTAAGAGCTCCCAATAAAAGTATTTCAAAAAACAAAGTAAGCACTCAGTGGGCATTTGATGATGATAAGTTTAACTGTGAAGGAAAGGACTAAAATAATCAATGAGTATCCTGCTAGACATGTATCAGTAAAAACTATTTGAAGCTTTAAGTTGAGATTTTATATTTTTCTTCTCCCTGGGACTGAAACTACCCTCTTAGCATCAAATTTAATTGATACCACTCAAATTCTGAGTGCCTGGAGAAGGCAGATTTCTTTGCAGAGAAATCTGCTTTATATATCATATATATATATATCACTATATATTATATAATATTATATTAATATATAATATAGTAATATAATTATATTATTAATTATATAATATAAATATAATTAATATATAATATAAATACAATTAATATATAATGTATTGATATAATATTAATACATTATATATAATATTATATACATAATCTGCTGAATATAATAGAAAATAATTAATTTTAGTCAGTGGTGTCAGAATTGAAACAATTAACTAGCAATTGTAATAAATTTACTAAGAATTCATTTTAAAATTATGATGACACACTAGATAAATTTAAAAAAGGAAAATTAGCCAGTTAAAATTTATTTAGTGCAATTGGTTAGAAAGCTTGTGTTGGTGTTAGAAAGGCCTTGAAGTTCAAAGGATGGAAAATACAAATAATTTTGATATTTTTTCTTTCTACTATATATACCTATTCAATAATCTATAGCCTCCCCCCCACACACACAAACACAACTCTATAGTGCCAAGGATCATGAGGTAAGATGAGAAAAGAGACAAAAATTATTTAAAAGGAGGATAATTGAGAGAGAGGCAGTAGTTTTAAAGTAATTTTTACCATCTCAGTAAAATATTTCAAGAAAAACAAAACAACAACAAAACCCAACAAAATCAGCTTTAGTCTCACTTTCTTCACCCAGCCTAGGTCATGTCTCACCCTAATGGTATAGGTCCTGCCTCCGACACGGTTCCGGGCTTCCAAAACCACCACATTCAAGCCAGCCTCATGGAGAAGTTTAGCTGCTGCCATACCTGAAAGAAAATACAATAGCATCTGAACAAAATAACTTACAAGTTCTATCAAGGTACATAACTTAGGAACCTAATAGAAATGACACAAACAAATATGCCCACACGTCAGCTTATTGCAGCACTATTCACAATATCACAAAAGGTAGGGAAAACCTACTGTTGATAATCCCACTTTACGTCAAAGAAAATTGAAGTGCAAAGAGACACTCAAGATCACATATTGGAGAAGGTGACAAAGCCGACAGATCTAGCTTCAATGTCTCTGCATGTATCTATTATGCCATTCTTCTATCCATCGCACCTGATATCCATCCTCACCTTTGATTACATCTGCCCAGTTTTTGCTAAAGGAAGAAATTATACAAAAGATATTTTTGACTTTATCTAGATCGATATGTCCTTAAAACACACTTGTATCTTGTGCTTTGACAGGAATTCATACACCATAAAATATGATCCTAAGGTAAAAATCATAATGAAATGCCAAGGTTTCAGTCACCATTTATTGGATTTCCGAAAAGAGGGAACCTATTTTTTTTGAAAGGCTGATCTGACATTTCATTATTAGTGTTAGTCAATCTTCTGATACAAATTTCTGGGCTTCCAGTTCCTTAGGAGAGTGGAAGCATAATAACTCCAAAGGCCGCCCAGGATAATACACAGAAGCATTGTGCAATTCCAGGAATAATGAGCTTGGATCTTTAACCATAATATCCTAATTTTAACTACAAAAGCAAGCAAGCAAACAAACAAATAAACAAAAAGAACCTTCTATTTAAATTCAAAATTGCAGACAATTCAATGACACGTCTCTTATCAAGCATCAATTCAACAAATGAAAAACCATGCAGCCATAGAAACGGCTGTTATCAGTGAGCTCAGATACACTCTCTGAGCATGTTGAGGTTTAAACAAAAGGCTTCAGAGTGAAATATAGCATTACTTGTACACACTAGCATGCTATATTACACAAAGGTACTGTCTTTTATAAGTGAAGGCATACTCTTATCTGATGCTAAATATAAACAGCTATTAAAATAATCCAGGTTCTTATCAAACCATTGAACAGTCCTCTAATGCTCATGTGCCTAAAAAATCATGAAGAGAAAATTATTTTTAAAATATGTTTAAAGAAGACAATACGAAAGCATTATTTGGAAATACTTCACTTTTTTCACTACTCTTCACATTGAGAGGTATTCAAAATGTTTGTTTACCAAAAACCTCTGTATTGGTCGACAGCAACCTCAACAGATTTATTGAGCATCTCCTCTACAACAAGGACATCAGAAAGAGCATGTGGAGGAGGTACCTGGAGCTCTGGATCACTGAGAAAAGGGTGGCTGAGTTAGCTGAACACACCAACAAGGGGAACAATGGGCAAAATCTACACATGGTCATCAGACTGGTGAATTTCCCCATAACCTGCAATGGGTTGAACCGCTCTGCCCCCAGTGCACAGCAATCTCAGGAACCCAATAACTGAAAGGGGCACAGTGAGTTCTTTGCTGGCTAGCATGAGCCAATTAACTCCTCTCACAGTGCAGCACAATCTCCAGGACCTGACAATGAAAAATGTAGGCTCCCCATTGGCTTCCCATACCACCCAGGTGGACAGAGGAGTGAATGGCACACAAACTAGTGCACCCAGATGCTGGTTGCACCCCTCCCTTCACATTCCTTGGGCTGCACGTGCAATCTGAAAGAGGCTGGAGCAAATAGGAATGCTGCACAATACAGGAGGCTAACGAAAGCAGATACTGAATCATTATTCCAAATTCCCTAGGGTTCTCTGGTGCATGGAGGGAATGCTGGTCCACACACCCACATGCTCAGAGGAGGTAGAGGCTGGTGTGACCACCCAGCATGGTAATTGGCTCCAGAAGAGTCCCTGATCTCCATGAGTGATGTGGGACTACAGCAGCTAGGAGAACTGATTGAGGCAA